>NC_060168.1:30741075-30758660 GCF_021292245.1 Micropterus dolomieu | reverse complement strand
ACACCCCCCCCCCCCCCCACCTTCCTCCGCACGGTTGGACACGCAGGTAAAATATGGATTGATTGCAAAGTTTAAACATCACAGTATGGGGAAAAACTTTTACTGGCACTGTTACTTTCTAAAGTATTAAATATATAACGTTACATCGCGATGCAGAGTTGCAGTGAAAACACAGAGAAGACAGATGCATGCTGTGTTTAAGCTCAGTGAGTGTAAGGGGAGAGCGACTGATTTACTTTCACTTTCAAGAGTGTCACTGAGTGAAACCCCGTAGCTGTGACTTTGGGCATGTTCACACTGGTGTAACAGGGAGACAGGGCTGCTTGTAATCACAGAAACAGATCATCAGATTTTGATGTTTATTGCACCTTCAGTAATATAGGCTGCCTTCTCTTCAACACACAGCTCCGCTGCTCACAAAGGGATAAGCTATTATTCGCAACGTGTCACCAATCAAACCTAAAGAGAGGGGGATTTGGGGGTGCAGCAACCCTGTCAGGATGTAGAAGGGGGTGCGTTGCCTAAAAAGTTTGGGAACCGCTGGTCTACACTAACTACACGTCGTATACCAAATGTGTATTCAGCACAAGCTGTAACAGAACAGCTGTAGAATGACAGAATAGAAATGACAGTAACATGCTGAACCTTTGGAACAAACAAAAAGAAGCCGCATCTGCCTACAAAAATCAGTGTTTTAGGAAATCCTAAGAAGAGTACATCTGCCACATCTAAATATAAGTCCTGTCATCTGTTCCTCAATGAGTGCAGGCTCAGAGAGTTAAATACCTGTAAAGTTCCCCAGTCGTTGGTGCTGTTGGTGGACATGATGAGGCCTTGCTCCTGGAGAGTCTTGAAGCTCAGTGACAGTTTGAAATCCTGGTTGTCCTCATCCATCCTGTGAAGGTACTTCAGGTAGGATTTACCGTCAAACCTCACCGCCGACTCTGAGACATTAAAAAAAAAAATGATAGTGAGCACTTAGTGAGTAGCTGACCAATCATTCTTTGAACCAAAAGTAACAACTAAATCTTGTTGGTCTTATTGCACGAGTTTGTTATGAGCTGTTTTGTTAAGTTTACAGAGAGGGAAAAATATATTTGATCCCCTGCTGATTTTGTACGTTTGCCCACTGACAAATAAATTATCTGTCTATAATTTTAATGGCAGGTTTATTTGAACAGTGAGACAGAATAACAATAAAAAAAATCTGAAAAACTCATGTCATAAATTGATTTGCATTTTCATGAGTGAAATACATATTTTACCCCTCTGCAAAACATGACTTAGTACTTGGTGGCAAAACCATTGTTGGCAATCACAGAGGTCAGACGTTGGCCACCAAGTTTGCACACATCTCAAGAAGGATGTTATCCCACTCCTCTTTGCAGATCTTCTCCAAATCATTAAGGTTTCGTGGCTGACATTTGGCAACTTCAATCTTTCAATGGGATTAAGGTCTGGAGACTGGCTAGGCCATTCCAGGACCTTTAATGTGCTTCTTTTTGAACCATTCCTTTGTTGCCTTGGCCGTGTGTTTTGGGTCATTGTCCTGCTGGAATACCCATCCACGACCCATTTTCAATGCCCTGGCTGAGCGAAGGAGGTTCTCCCCCAGGATTTGATGGTACATGGCTCCGTCCATCGTCCATTTGATGCGGTGAAGTTGTCCTGTCCCCTTAGCAGAAATACACCCCCAAAGCATAATGTTTCCACTTCCATGTCTGACGGTGGGGACGGTGTTTTTGGGGTCATAGGCAGCATTT
The DNA here is from genome assembly GCF_021292245.1 of Micropterus dolomieu. Lineage (NCBI taxonomy): Eukaryota > Metazoa > Chordata > Actinopteri > Centrarchiformes > Centrarchidae > Micropterus > Micropterus dolomieu. The sequence continues at coordinate 30,756,897 of NC_060168.1, read as the reverse complement.
CTCCTTCTCCAAACACGGTGAGTTGACTTGATGCCAAAGAGCTAGATTTTTGGACTCATCTGACCACAACACTCTGAATCATTCAGATGTTCATTAGCGGACTTGAGACGGGCCTGTACATGCGCTTTCTTGAGCAGGGGGACCTTGCTGGCGCCGCAGGATTTCAGTCCTTCACAGCTACATGAATTGTTTTCTTGGTGACTATGGTCCCAGCTGCCTTGAGATCATTGAAAAGATCCTCCTGTGTAGTTCTGGGCTGATTCCTCACTGTTCTCATGATCATTGCAACTCCACGAGGTGAGATCTTGCTTGGAGCCGAGGGAGATTGACTGTTGTTTCTTCCATTTGTGAATAATCGCACCTACTGTTGTCACCTTCTCACCAAGCTGCTTGGCGATGGCCTTGTTGCCCATTCCAGCCTTGTGTAGGTCTACAATCTTGTCCCTGACATCCTTGGACAGCTCTTTGGTCTTGGCCATGGTGGAGAGTTTGGAATCTGATTGATTGAATGCTTCTGTGGACAGGTGTCTTTTAAAGAGGTAACAAACGTGATTAGGAGCACTCCCTTTAAGAGTGTGCTCCTAATCCCAGCTTGTTACCATTAAAAGTACTTATTTCACTCATTAAATGCAAATCAATTTATAAAATTTTTGTGTGTTTTTTTCAGAATTCTTTTGTTGTTGTTCTGTCTCTCATGTTTCAAATAAACCTACCATCAAAGTTATAGACTGGCCATTTCTTTGCCAGTGGGCAAACGTACAAAATCAGCAGGGGATCAAATTATTTTTTCCCTCACTGTAATCACAGACACATTCTTCAGCTAGATGCCTACATTACATCGGTTGCACTTATTTTTCGTGAGGGGATTAGTTGATTACTTACTTGGCATCAATTAATTTGGTACAAATTAATCGTTTAAGTACCTCGTTCCAGCATCTTGGATCTAAATGGATGGTTGTCTTTGTGTTGTATCACAGTATGAATGAAGAAATGAATACTGTTTGTCAAGCAACGTGACTGACCGGATTTAAACTCGGTACAGTACGTGATTTGTACTTAACCGTGTCTGTACTACTTTCACAATTTTTTGTTCATATTTATGATAAATAAATTTTGAGCAGAAAAATAGGTTTAATGTGTATTTAAATAGTTGGAAATCTTAGGATAATGTGTTCACACAGCTTTAAAGAAACAACTTTAGAATAATTTATTGCCACTGAATATATTTTTGAATTGATTGAATGAAGATGAAGTCCTCAGGTTAATGCCTTTATAAAGTATCTTGGACAAAGTGATAAATCTCAGGTAATTCTTTGCAAACCAACTCTTCTATTTATCTCTAAAGACTCTTTCTAGCCTTTTAGAAAATCAGAAATTCTTGTTAACAAAGCTTTTGTAGGCACCAAATGACTCCAAAATAATTCCACAACATTGAACCTTTTTCACATTCCAACTCAAGGTCACACAACTTTGGGAAGGAAAAAAAAAAAGACCTTCAACTAATCTTTATCAATCCTCAAGGCAGCGCTGACACATTCACTTTCCACCAAATGTGACTGCTAAGTCTGAGTCTGCAAATGAAACATGGTGTAAAATGAACATAATGTGTGATCGAAATGTTTTTCTCAAATTAGTTTGATATTTTTAACTGGAAAATCGCCAAACAAGAACAAAGTCATCTGCGACTGGTCTGGCAGAAGTTTAGGCGTCATCAACAGTAACAACGGAGGAAGGTCTGAATAAAAGATGAGTGAATTCATCATTGAATCGATGACTGATGATCCAACAGCAAAAGGGAGCGCGTTAGTGTCCAGACAAAACTTCCTCTGCTTTTTCAGGGGTTCTCAGATGAATCTTTAATGATGCCTGTGAGGAGGTTTAGTAACAACACGTTCTCAAAGTCTTTACTTGGAGAAAAACAACTTTTTTTTGAGGTGGGATTTGAATCAGTTACTTTTTTTCAGACTTCGCGGTCCGCACTGCTTTCTGAAGCAAATTTAGAAAACACCAGTTTGTTTGATGAAGTTTTTTTGTGTCTAAAAGGTCACCTGTTTAAAAACCCAGACTGGCTTCCTGGGGAGGGTAATGAGAGTCTTGTTGATTAGCTGTTGCAGTAAACACTTCACTGGTCAATCAACTTTCAATGGATAAAATAAAAAAGAACCTTACAAACACCTAATAAAAATTTCAAATTTTATGACAAATACAGAAAGTGCGACTTTATAATCAAACTTCAAAGGCATGTCTGTATGACTTTTGCCAGTTTGTTCATTTACATTTTCAAATTGGCTAACCTTTATGACACTTTAATAATGTGTATTTGTGTATACTAGTTAAAACACTTCATGGTATTAGTTATTTTCTTTGTGAATTTTGTAGGGCTGCAACCAAGAGTTACTGTTGTTTCCTTCAATTAACTGAATAAAAGTTCATTCCATAAAGTGCCAGAAATGTTATTCCAGAGCTGAAAGTGGCACCTTCAAAGGTCTTATTATGTTTTAACAATCCAACAATAACAAGTGATATATTACAGAGAAAGGCAGCAAATCCTCATGTTTGAGAAGCTTGAAGCAGAAAATCTTTTGCATTTTTGAGTAATAATAGACTTACTTGATTATCAAAATTGTGGGATAATTGCTTTTTTTTTTCCAAACGAAAGTACAGAAGGTTCAGTGACACCCAAAAGACATTTTTTCGTGGCTACGTGACATGATGCTTTGTATGATTTTGATTATAAAAATAAAAATAAGAAGTTGACACTCGGCAGTTAACTTTCCACACTGGAGCACAAACTGTAACCTAACACCGTCATACCACTGATCTCTCTCCTCACACATCTCCTTATCGCCGAACCCCAGAGTCTCTTAAGAACAAAGAAGTATCCGTTATAGTCAAAATATGGTAGCGATAACGCATTCAGAAGTTATTCCAGAGGGAAGAAGACTCTAAACAAGTCCTGGAGACCACCTATGTGACTTTATTCTGTCCTCACACCAATAATCCTCACATGAATGCCACTGAGTCACTGAGGACGAGCAAACGCCGCTGCGCCGTGCTTTAGATGTTCAGTCGGCTGTAACAGAAACTAACTGAGGGCCCATATCCACACTGAACGTGCTATGAGTGATTTATATGAAATTGTGGGGATTTACTCCCTTAGATCATTGTGTTTGAACAGGTGAGAAGAAGAAGCTTCATTGGTCTTTGGCACCAACAGATATCTTCATGGAGTTTAATCTGAAGCAAGTGATGGAAGTTGGGTCTTTATACTTGGAAGTTCCAGCAGAACTGAGAAGAAACCACAGAAGAGAGACTGATGCTCATATTCAGCCATTTCTAGAGACACTTTTTACTCAGCTCAACCCCAGAACTGACATCTCAGAGTCTATTTGGCAGGATGAAAGGTTGTCAAAACTCTCCAAAAGCAGTATGCTTGGACAAAAGACATTGAAGAGACTAAAGACCATGTTTTGTACAGCATTAATGAGAAACAACTGTCTTTTTCTTCCTATTTCTTTTAAGAGTTTGTCCCCTAATTGCTTTTCTATTCCCTTATTTTCCCCTAATTAATATAAACGTTTCTTGCTTTGAGCTTTCAGCAGGCCACCAATCCTGCATGTGGTTTTTCTTTTAATTTACTATACATCTTTTATAATTCTTGTACATTTACGCAGAAATAAAAAATAAACTAAAAAACATAAAAATGTAAATTTTTCTGTTATGACTGAAGAAATAAAATGTGCAAATGTAGGTTAAATTAAACCTTTCTTCACCTACATTTTCCTCAGTTACAACATGTTTTTTAAGATACAACCACAGTTGAATGAGATATCAGTCGTGGGTAGCATGCACTCTCTGCTCTGTGTGGATGTTAAGAGAGTCGGCTCTGCAGGAGTGCACGTACGGCTTGTTTTCTTATTCAGCTCCGCAGATTTGAACTGGATCAATTGTCAGAGCAGCTGGAAAACACTGCTGCATCCGAGGCCGCAGACTCGTCCAGCTCTTTAGGAGAGAGGAGGGAGATGAGCTGTGCCTTGTTCCTGCAGATGAAAGGCTGCCGCTTCCTCTTGGGTTCACACGTGCTCACATCAATACTCATTCACACTCTCTCATTAAAGCCTCTCCAAAGCACAGGTACACACACACACACACACACACACACACACACACACACGAACAGATAGACAGACGTACCGTTACATGGACAGACGCTCTCCCATGTGTGTCTTGGGGTGATGTAACCAGCTCTGGCGGTGGTGAAATGGTTCAGTCTTTCTCCTGTCAGTCGGACGGCGTTCCTGCAGCCTCGCGGTGGACAGCCGGTACCCAGACATCCATTGTGGCTCACCCTGAGGATCCTGAGACCCAGAGAGTCCTCAACGTCCGATATAATACCTACATCAAAGAGTTCAAACTTTCAGATAGCACATTCAAAGAGACTCTTTGTCTCACAGGGATTATCTGACTGACTTGTGTGCAAATGAATGGCTGCCAAAGGAGTCTTTCTCTATTGAAGAAATGTGCCTGACTTCCATTGCTTTGTATTTCAGCCTAGTTGATATCTTTGGAATGAATTATTGCAATAATGGAATTATTTTTCTATATAAAGCTAATTACCTATGTGTTTTGGGGCTAAGTGAGCTATGATGTCAAACTGCAATGTCATAGTTTTAAATCTGGAACTTAATTGCATTTCATTCCCAAATCCAAGAAGAAGAATATTACTCTAGATTTTTACCTTTTTGGGTTACTTTTAGTTTAATTCAAAATGTATCATACATCATATTTCCTCCATCTTATGTTGTGCTTATACATTAATCTGAGAATCGATGAGGTATTTTATGGAATGCACCAGGTTTAGCTAAGGCCCTCATTGTGACAGCCAATTTGTGACAATTTAACTGGCTCAATATGTATCTTTATTGATTACCTGCAAGTCTGTTGGTTGGCAGAGACTGAACGGTTCCACTCTGACGCCTCCAGATCAGCAGGGCCTCCAGGACCTGGGAGTCAGGCAGCTGCTGCAGGCTGGCTAGGTGAAGCTCTTGTCTGGGTAAACCCAGAGCTTGTCCTAGGCTGCGCTGGAGGCCTCTCCAGTGGTCGCCCAGAAACTCCTCCGGTGACAACCCATCCAGCTGCAACGTCAGGCCGGAGTCCAGCACCCTCTGGTCAGCCGCCCACACGTGTACTCTGACCCCAGTCCAGACACTGAACTTTCCATCAGTCACGCTGACGTTGAGGGAGTACGAGCCCTCCTCCAGGTTTTCATCTGCCCAGATCTTGCCATCAGCCAGGTCGACCGAGAACCTCCCCTTGTCTGGGTGTTCTGATACCAGCTTGTAGGTCAGGACGTCCTGCAGGTCCTGGTCTGAGGCGTGGAGCCTGCCGATGACTCGGTTGGCAAACAGTCCGCCAGATGTAGTGATGAAGACCTCCATAGGCACTACAGAGGGTGGATACTTACTCTGCTCTGTGACGTTGATGTTGACCACGCAGATGGAGGAAAGGGGAGGGTGGCCGCTGTCTGTCACCTGATTGGTACAAGGATAGCAGTTAGCCCATGACACAAAGAATAGACTGACAGCTCATATTTGCCTTTTTATTAAAATTAAAATTGATTTTGTAATGGACTGGACAGCAAGCTTTATTCTGTCAAAAGGTAATAAGATCCACCGAGCCGCACCTCAAGTAAGTCACTGCTCTCTACCATGAAATAGTCCACAGGCTAAGCTCCCTGGCTGCAGGTTCCATCTTCATATTGATTCATATCCATCCAATTCATATTCATAAGATTATTTTCCAAAATGTCTAACCCTTAATTGAAGAGGTCATGAGATGATTAGCAGAGTAGGAAATAAGAAAACTGAATTCTGCTACATAAAGATTACAGTATGTCCACTTTTTAGACATTTTTGCAATCTGTAGAAACGGGCTGAAACACTTTGAATAAATGCTGATGTGGTTTTGATTACTTTTATTACTTATATGCTTAATGAACAGTTTCCGCCCCACGATGCTGTGTATGAGAATTTATTTTTACACTGACCAGAGGCTAAAAACACATTTTTTTAAGTACGGCAATGGTCAGAATAAAAAATGCATCAAAGTATCATCAATCAGCTGTTTTAAACCCAAACATTTGTACCAGCCCACAAAAATCCATGCAATGCACTAATCCACTAATATGCACATTCTGCTAAACTCAAACCACTTCTATCTTGAACAGCCTTGAAAGCTGTAACCTCATAAGAACCTCTTCTTTCTAGTGGACAGACATAACAGAGTAAACTTTGTTAAAGCTCTACTTAAGGATTCTAGTTGAACTGTCATTTTTTTTTATACTATTAGCAGTCAATTATTCTAAATTCACAGGGCAGACTTTCTAAATAATAAGACTTGATGTTCACAATCCCTAAAGGACCACCGTCTATATCTATGATATATCTATATATTCATGTAACATGCAGAAGGTGTGACCCCACATCCACCCAAAGCAAGTTATCTCATTAGTTCATTGGTCAACCGAAATCAACACAGGACTCTCAGCTTGTGAAATCAGACCAAACCCATGCCACAGCAGACAATGGAAATGACTCTGTCATCACTTCCTCTTCTGTTTGCCAGTGTGATTGCCACCGCTCCCGGCAGCACTGTCAGCAACACAGCAACAGAGGCCACGCTCTGCAGTGCATCAGCATTTTATCACTGAACCACGATTACAATAAGTGCTTTTCAGTTTCTTTCATTTTGACGATTTATGAGATTTTCATTTTTGTTGTCATGAGATTCCAGCAAAAACATTAAGATGTTAAAGTGTCTCTGGGTTGAAAATGGAATTTGATAGATATGACAATAGATGTTTTCGCCCCGCTGTTTGAAAACAGCTTACGAAGGAAAGTGACAGACGGTAGAGTGAAAAAAATTGTGAGCAAGCAGCAGTTCAGGAGGGGAAACTGGAGCTTGTACTCAGGTCTGAGGTGAACATTCTTACTTGAATCTTGAGCTGGTGATGGCGTTTGACCTTCTTTCTGAGAGGAGCAGAGAGCGACAAAAGGCCACCCTGGTCAACGTGGAAACGGTGGTCCTCGTTGCCACTGACTATGTGGAAGGAGAAAGGCGGGCCGTTCCTGGGCGTGTCTTTGTCCGTCACCACGAGCTGGAGGATGCTGCTGCCAAGTGACTCGCCCTCCTGCAGGAGACAAAGTTTTTAATCCACCTTTTTCTTCAACGTTAAGTTATTATTATTATCTTATTACCAATTTAATATTAGAGAGGTATTGATTCAACTTAATTGGTCATTTTGGAGCCTGTAGTTTTTAGTTCTTTAATCTTATAAAGATCCTATTGTATTAGGCTGCCTTTAGTTCAAGGGAGCTCACTGTGTGATGAAGGGAAAGTAAGTAAACAGTAGTTACTTAGAGGACCTAATCAACTAGGGTACTAGTTACTAAAGGGTTAATCAGTCACATTAGTGCCAATCATTTATATAGCATTTTCTTAAATTATTAGATCAACTTCCAGGCTGCAACTGATTTACAGTCATGTCAGCATGCTGTGAAAACCCTGCCACAGTAAAGTTACCAATGAAAGTGAACATTTTGTAGCTTTAAAGTGGCTGTGTCTCTTTTCAAGGCCCTCGCTTTTGGTGCATCCAAGAGATTATTTTATCTTATGGATTTTACTTTCCAACAAGGTGTCTCATCAATACAACACTTTATGGCAGCAACTGCATTAAAAATACTGAACCACCAAGGAAAATCCTTAAATTGCTCACAATGATAGATTACCTATCCAGGCCATCTTAAAAGGCCCTGTGTGTTGATTTTCATAGTGTACTGAAATGAATACAAACCAGTGGTTCCCTAGAAGATGGGATATCAATCTAAAAACATACAGCATGCTTTGGGAGAAGGGCAGCAATACAATATACACAGTTTGGAGTTAATGGGCTGAAACATGCAATACCTCCGGTGTGGTCTTTCTAATTTCAATTAGAGCACGCATCATGAAACACAATCCTGTTTTGGCAAACAGAGGAGGGGGCCTACGCCACCACTTACAATGCGGTCCTTTCATCACTTCCCAGGAAAGTCAACAAACGTAACCTATTGGCCTCAGGTGAAGATACCAACGATGGTCGTTCAGTCCTGGCCTCGGGTAGTCGTAACGACCATAACGACATAACAACGTCGTTACAACAGCCAGGAGCACTAAGGAACCAGCTGTATCGAAGATCCTGGCAAACGACCCCACTGAGGTTAAATAGCTGAGTTTCCCTGCCAGGGATGAGGGACGAAACAGCTTCTAGTATCTTCAACCAAGTCCAGTTGCCCTTGACTTTAACCTTCTTTGGATAACTATGACTTGGATGACTGAGAATCTAAACAGACATCCTGTTTTGTTTTTTAAGAAAAATGTGAGGGTCAAAGGAAGAGCTTTAAATTGCTATATTTTTATTTGAAGCAGGGGTTAAATATATGTTGAAATACAGTAATTGTAATGCTAATAAAGTTAAATGTAACCTAGATGTTTAATAACTTAAATTAAGTCTAGTTATAACATTGGCATCTTGACATGACTTTTGGCCTTCAAATCACAAAATCAATGCCTATACAAAATGTAAAACCATTGCTTTATAAGTCACCTGCCCCAACAGAAACATTTGACAGATGCAGTGAACAGATCACTTCGGTGGAGTTAAATCCTGTTAAACACAGGAGGGAAACACGTTCACATGGATTATTTTTATTTATGGCTCTGTTGTTGAACTTCTGCATCTTCTGCTTTTAGTGAAATACTCAAATTTGACCTCAGCCTAATACAACACAGAGGCGTCACTACAGCAGATGTGCCGGTTATTAAAGTGGACGTCCAACAGTGACAAATAGTCAAACAAAGGCACGTAATGGCTACAGGGTAGAGGGCGCTTATCTGCAATGCCTGTCTGAAAACAACAAAACAAATCCTGTCCCCAGTTCCAGAAACATACATCTGCTTAATGCAATCAGAGTTAATGCAATCAAAGCGCAGACACTTCGGCTCGTGAACCAGCTATTCAGTGACAGGATGTGAGTTTCTGAGCTGCAGCAGGTGGAGTGATGGAGAGCTGGCAGAGAGATCTTTAAATTCGAGAATGACTGATCTTTAGTGGTTTCTCTTGAATTATCTTCAGTCATTTGTTCATCTGTCTTCATTAACATCTTGTTAGGCAGTCAGGAGCAGAGCAGGTAGACGTGTGCAGCCTTGCCTGAGGAATATTTGGCCCCACAGATGGCAAGCTTATTCAGGTTACTAATGCATCATGAACAGATGAACTAAACTGGCCTTTCATGAGGAGTTGCATGTTGTGCTCATATTCACGTAGAAGTGAGTCCCTGTGTTATATACTGTGGTATATTTTTCCATTGAGTTGTCAAATTTCACACATGAATGCTACTGCCGCTTCACCCCCTCAGGACACCAGAGGTTATATGCAGGAGCTGATGAGCCTGCAATTCTTTTCCGGAGCTTTCTGGGTGAATTTATATATATATATATATATATATTTTTTTTTGTTTTGTTTGTTTGTTTTTACACATTGCCTGTTGACTTAATGCAGATGTGGTTTGTGTGAGGTCGATGTTTCCCTCCACTGCAGGCAGTTTTAAACTGCTCCAGGCTGTGAACGTGGTTGGTTTCTAAACACATATCCAAAGCTTTTTTCCCCCAACCAGAACACATTGGAAAATAATCTCTCAGACTTGCCTATGATGTCCCGCAGTGGTCAAATAAATTAATGAAACAGGGTTAAAGGCAAAAAAGCATACTCCTAATTATTGGAGGGGCACATATTTTTTCCAAAACTCCCTCCTGCAAACGGTTGTTCTTGTTCTCATGTAGACATGTTGTGTAAGATGTTCTGGTTGTCTTGCCTGTAGCAGCAGACTGTGGTTGACCTGGGAGAAGAGGGGTGGGTTGTCGTTAACATCGACGACCGTGATGGTAATGAGAACCGCAGAGGAAAGAGGAGGATCACCTTCATCTGCTGCCTGCACCGTCAGAGAGTAATGAGGGATCTGGAGAGGAGATAGAGGTGAAATTTATTATTATTGATTTTTAATTTAATTTTAATTTAATTAAAATTGAATTAATTTTATTTGACACACGCAGAAACTGACCTCTTCTCTGTCCAGCGCAGTGCGGACAGTGATTTCTCCACTACGAGAGTGAATGGAGAACTGCTGCTGAGGGTCTCCGCTCACTATGGAGTAACGCACCAGATTGTTGATTGGACCATCCTGATCGGTGGCCGTTACCTGGAGATAAAGAAAAGGGAAGGGAGGAGAGGAATAATACTTCATCCTATGTAGAGAAATTCTCTTTTGGCTTCTTCTAGAGGGATGATAGAGGTCCGGCAGAAGTCAAAGGAACATGCTATACTGATCAACAATGTCTCAGTAAAAGGTTTGAATGTGGATCCTTGGGTGTAAGGACAGTGTCTTGACTGACAATATTTATGCAACCTTAAAAATAGAGGACATTCAAGTCATTAAACCTCTGTGCAATTTTCTGCGGTCGCGAGACTGCTGCAGGTGTTGACTTTAGACAGCAGGGGGCATAGCGTTGCTGGCTCAAAGAGCAGCGTGCTTGCAGAGAGGTGAAGGGGCGGCGGGAAAATACAGGAAGTAAGAAAACTGCGCTATTTTGCCTGGAATGGCTGCTGCTGTTATCGGTGAGAACATTTATGAATAATATAATGTTCTTGTGAGTTATTTTACACAATATGCCAATGCGTTGGTTTAGTGGTGTACGATGTATTAAACTCCACATTGTATGTAATTGTTGCGTTTAGAATTGTCGAAGCTTGTGGAAGAAACGGTGTTTTTATTTGTATAACTAATGTATTTATCTGTGTATGGACACATTGTTTTCTTTGTTACACGAAAGAGCTAAAAAGTTTGATAAGTTAGCACAACTGATGTGATTTTTGTGCAGTGTTGTGAATATTTTTTTTATTTCATTGGAGCAACTGTATATTATTTTTTTCCCCATAAAGTTACCAGCCCTGAAGGTGGGAAAACAATAAAAGAAACCCCACAAATCTTTTTGATTTGATTGATTTCACTTAATCAGGGCTCTCAAGTCACACATTCACCGTGAGACACACGCATTTCAGCCAGTTCACAGCTCACACGCCACACCTTGTATTTCCCACGCTGAGAAGTAAGTTAAGAGATAACGCCCACGAAATTGTCCCGCTATATATAATTAATGGACGATCATTTTTCTGCCGAGTTCAAAGCTTTCTCTGTACTAAACGCCAGAGCCGTTAAGCCGATCAGAAATGAAAATGTCTTGTTTCCGGGTAAATTCCGTGATCCTGCTGCAACCAAGTCTAAAGTTTATGTTTAAGCGTAGTTTTTATTCAGCTCCAGGTTCATGGTTCTTGTTTTAGCTTTGTTGTTAGCTTGAAAACAACACACATTAGCTTGTTGCGATAAAGGCACATTCATTCCTCAATCGTCTTATTGGAAAATAACACACATTAGCCTGTTTTAGTTCTGGTTTAAGCTTGAACACAATATATTAACTTGTTTACAGGGTGATGAGCAGTTTCTAGCTTTTATTAGCATTGTCTTTACCTCTAAAACAAAAAGATATTGGCTTGTTCCAGCACTGGTTTTGGCTTGAATATTAGTTATAATATTTTATAGCTACATTTTTATCCTGACCACATTATTGGCTTGTTTAGGCCTCAGTCTTTACCTGACAACTACTTTGGCCCTGGTTTTAACTTGACTACAGAATAAGCATGGTTTTGTTTGTCTTGCCTGTGAGCTCATTTTAGCACTGAAACAAGCTTTAGCTTCATCACAATGTTAGCTTGGTATAGCTTTAAATTAAGAACACAACAATATTTCAGCCAAAGCTTTACCTTTTATGACAATATTTGTTTGTTCCAGCCAATACGTTGACTTCAAAGCTACATTAAGCCTTGATTTTAACCCAATGACAACATTGATGTGTTTTACATTAGACTACATTATTGGCTTGTTTAAGCATTTGTTTTTATCATTTGTTTAAGCACTTTTCTTCTACTTGAAAACAATAATAGGTTAATTGGCTTTAGTTTTAAGCCTTCTTTGTCACAACAGAGATCTAAATCTAATTAATAATTACTTAACTATTAGTACTAATTAGTCTTCTTTTTCTTAAAGCAAGAAGATTCTTTGTTTCGAGTATTTTGTAGAATTTTTCAAGTCTACCTTCTGTCTTGTTTCTAGATATTGACACTGATATAAATATATAGATAGTGAATTGAAAATTCATGAAACAATTAAAACAGGATGTACAAAAGACTCTTGGCCTCAATAATAGACAAACATGACTCATCTTGCAATAAAACCATGTTCTGATTTCATTCAGTGCTTGTTTTCCTCTATTGCCACAGCTTTGGCTTATTGTAATGAGTCAAACAATTTTACCCGCTGACAGAGGAGACTATCCCCCAATTATGTGAAAACAGTTAAAACCTTTCAAACAGTGACATGATGGCGTTAAATGGTGAAAACAGAGAGATGGGAACAGGGGATGTAAGAAGAAAAATGTCAAATATGAAACCATATGATTACAGACTCATCACCCAGGCGTGGTCCAACCATCGGCGAGCCACTGAGCTGTGTTATTGTAGCGTTATCTCTGATGCTGGCCTGACAGATAATGGCTGACATGTCGGATAATTTGTGTGTGTACGCGGATAATGTGTGTGTACGCGCGCGTGTGTGTGTGTGCGTTTAATCTGTTTTTAACACATGCATCGTCTCATACTGCCCTACTGTCATACTGTACATGTTGTTATTGTGAGTATAGAATTATAAATGTGTGTGATTTTTTTTTTTTTACGAGTTGAATTATCTGTGTTTGTCCTAAATGGAAGCAAACTGCCAAATGTCAGACAAGTGTGTATTCTATGCCTTTGTGTCGGTGAGTGTGTGTGAAAAGATAATCCGAGAGCATGTGCTTGCATGACTGACAGATATTTGGATGTTATACCTTTGTTATGTGTGTGCTGATGCATGTCATTCATGTATCTGTGTGTGCTTGTTGAGGTCACAAAAGTAAACACAAACACACACACACAGGATATTTTGAAGTTACAGATAACGGAGAAATGTCCTTCAGTAAATTTCATTTGAAGCCCAATTCAATTATGTGATTCAATTAAAGATTACTGATGTTTTTGAGTCTATTATGCGTGAATGTGTTCAATATTCTGTGTGTATGCATGCATACTTGAAGGCTTTAATGTAACCTTCACCTGTCGTTTCACTTGCTCAGTTTCTGGGTTGGTTCAGGTGGTTCTGATGAACAGTGGAGGGCCACGAGTTGAGCTTTTACACCGTTTAAATGCCTGTATTTAGGCCAAACACCATCTGTGTTCTAAAACATCTAAAAAGACTGTATTTCTGTATGTAAACATATATCTTTCTGCGTAACTACACGTGTTTGCCTTAGCTCTTACCTTCATTACCAGGCTTCCAGGCGGGAGATCCTCTAATATCTCTGTGCTGAAGTCGCCTCGGCCAAACACTGGCGCATTGTCGTTCACGTCGGTCACGTTGATTATAACCGTGGTGATGTCGCTGAGGGATGACTTGCCACGACTTCCCTCCACAGACAGGAAGTGCTCCCGGGACACTTCAAAGTCCAGCGGCGCAATAAGGGTCATAAGTCCTGCAAGACCAAAGGGCATTCTTAGTGAAAAATGTGACAAGAGTAGCAGAGAAGCAGTATACATTTGACCTGTTTGAACACACAAAAAAATCAATTCCACAAAAGAACTAGAAAAAGCTAGACTCGCTGTACTGAATGTTAGATCTTCTCCACCTCTTTCTCTTCCCTTTGGTTTACTTTATTATAAAACATCACAGACTGACCGGGATGCGCTGTGGATTTGTTGGGGGTGAAGAAATACTTGACTTTTTAAACGGTTACCTCTGATAAACAACATAAGTACAAAGTTCACTAACTGTAAACAGCGGCGCAGTTCACCTTATGAGCAAAACACTGTGGGATTAAAAAAAAACATTTGCGTGTAGGTCTACAAACTCTTCACCCCCGTCAGACTCACCTCTGGGTCTATCATTACAAATACATGTTGAATGGTTGAATACTCTTCAAAATCACAGAACTGACCACAGAACACAGACCTCAATGTTTTTGAAAACTACCATATATATATATATATAGATACATATACAGGTCATGGTGAAGCCATATAAATTCTGATTCTCATTCATTGTATTTTTGCTTTCTTTGCACTACACTCCCCTGTGCTACTGTGCCAATTTGAATTTCTCCCACAGGAGATCAATAAAGGGACATCTTATCTTAAAACACGGCATATTGGGTGTGAATGTTTCAGTCACATAGCTTCCAATAGATTCAATTACTTATTAGACAAAACAGTTTGAAGCCACAACTGTAGGTGTAATACTGAGACGTAATGCTCATTATACACATTATACAAATTGACGGATAAAAAAAAAGGGATAACAACAAAATTGGAAACTTTTCCATGTTTACATCTTTACCACCAGTGTTGCTGACAATGTTAAGTTTGGCCTGAGGGTGAGTTGTCCTTAAAATGTCAGCAGCTCTGCCTCGTCAGACTTGCTCAACATTCGGTCCTGGATGTGGATCAGACTCATGCTCAACATGCCTCAATTAAAGAGACAGGAACTGGTGTGTCTGGCGTTGTTGCTTGACAAATGAAATGATTGCTTTCTGCTAAAATGACAGACTACTAATTCTTTTAGCACTAGTTAGCATGCTAACTTTAGGATGAGTTACCATGTTCACGCTAACATTAATAATTCAGGGCTCTCAAGTCTCAAACGGCAGAGCTGTTAAGCCGATCAGAAATTAAAACGTGTTGCTTCCGGGTGAATTCCGTGAACCCGCTGAAAGCACGTTCGTTACCAGGCAACATGGATGCGCGTGCACACATGGCGTGGAAGTTGGAAGCGCAAGACCCGATGTCTACGGTAACTGTAGTTATTTTTTTCAGCATTTTGATTTTACGATTCCTGGACGAAATCACCTGCCTGGGTGGTGATGGTGCAACGGGTTCAATTCCCCACTGTGTCCCTGAGCAAGACACTTAATAATAATAGAGCACTTTTCAAAAACAAGTTATAAAGTGCTTCAACAAGTGCAAAGACAACAATACAATACCCAAAAGACAAACAATACAAGCAAGTAAACACTGAAAAGATCAAAATACACGTTTAAGATAAATATAAAATAAAATAAAGTCAAATAAGATCGGGAAAGGCTCTCCTATAAAAGTATGTTTTAAGAAGGGACTTAAAAGAGTTCACTGACTCAGCCGACCTGATTTCCTCGGGCAGGCTGTTCCAGAGCCTCGGGTCCCTGACAGCAAACGCTCTGTCCCCTTTAGTTTTCAGTCGAGACTCTGGAACAGACAGCAGACCTCTGCCCGAGGATCTCAAGGTACGTGCTGGTGTGTATGGGACTAAAAGGTCAGAAATATAACAAGGCGAGAGGCCATGAAGAGCTTTAAAAGTGATCAATAGAATTTTAAAGTCAATTCTAAAACATACTGGGAGCCAGTGTAATGAAGCTAAAATAGGAGTAATGTGGTCATATTTATTTGTTCTGGTTAAAAGCCTGGCAGCTGAGTTCTGGACAGTCTGGAGTCGATCAATAGATTTTTGGGTTAAACAGGTGAAAAGGCTGTTGCAATAATCCAGGCGTGATGAGATGAAGGCGTGTAAAATGGTCTCGGTGTCCTTAAAAGTTAACATAGATTGAATTTTT
>NC_060168.1:30690937-30740975 GCF_021292245.1 Micropterus dolomieu | reverse complement strand
GGATCTCAAGGTACGTGCTGGTGCGTATGGGACTAAAAGGTCAGAAATATAACAAGGCGAGAGACCATGAAGAGCTTTAAAAGTGATCAATAGTCATTTCTAAAACATACTGGGAGCCAGTGTAATGAAGCTAAAATAGGAGTAATGTGGTCATATTTATTTGTTCTGGTTAAAAGCCTGGCAGCTGAGTTCTGGACAGTCTGGAGTCGATCAATAGATTTTTGGGTTAAACAGGTGAAAAGGCTGTTGCAATAATCCAGGCGTGATGAGATGAAGGCGTGTAAAATGGTCTCGGTGTCCTTAAAAGTTAACATAGATTGAATTTTTGCTATATTTCTAAGTTGATAAAAATATGATTGAACAAGCTTTGTGGTGTGCTGCTCGAAATTTAAATTACTATCAAACCAAACACCAAGGTTCTTTGCCACAAGCTTAATGTGATTTACTAGGGAACCAGCAGATGGCAGTATTTGATTTGCCATCTGCTGGGACCTGATGACCAGGATTTCTGTTTTGTCTGAGTTCAGCTGGAGGAAATTATTTGACATCCATTTTTTAACTTCACAAAGGCAGTTGCTAAGTGAACTCAGCATTCCAGGGTCTGTGGATCTGACGGACAAGTACATTTGTGTGTCATCAGCATAAATATGAAAAGAAACCCCTCGTTGCTCCAGAGGCATGTGACCTCTGACATGTATAGCAATTGTAAGTCGCTTTGGATAAAAGCGTCAGCTAAATGAATAAATGTAATGCAAAGATAGTGAGAGCAGAAGATTTTGGAGAGTATAGTCACATGCATGCTAAATTATTATTGAAAATGCGGTCAGAAACTCTGCAAACTCTTTGCAACCTCCAGCTTTGGCTTTTTTAGCCAGTGGTGACCAAAGTAACATAGGCCATATCACTGTAAAAATACTCTGCAAGTACTGCATTGAAAAAGTTAAGTAAAAGTATGTAATTAGGCTATAAGCTGGAAAATGTAGAAGTACCCAATTAAGAATAAAAGTAGTCTACTCAAAGCATATAACTGTATACCATTATATCATTAGATTATTATTCCTCATGCATTAATGTAGTTGGTTGAGGTTGAACTTTTTTGTATCAGACTGCAATTAGTGATTATTTTTATTTTAATCAGCTGATTATTTTCTCCATTAATCGATATAATAATAAATTCTGAAAATAGTGAGAAATGTTGTCACAGTTCCCTAAGTGAGACCTTCACAATGCTTATTTTGTCAAACCTCAAAATGATTAAAAATACATTAAAATAATCAAGTAAAAGCAGCAAATCTTCACATTTGTGAAACTGGAACCATGAAACGGTTTTTAAAAATTACCATAACAGTTGCCAATTAAATTTCTGTCAATTAGCCTAACTGATGTAGTTCTACTAGCTGGATTTGCGTAAACTGTTAAGTAATTTAATTTAAATCAAAATATCCTATTTTACTTCATACGTTTTGTGTGTAAAAAGCTTTTTTTTTTTTAAAGTAACGAGTAACTACAGCTGTCAGATAAATTATAAAGTAAAATATTTCCCTTTGAGATGTGGTGAAGTAGTAGAAAGTGGCATGAAAAGAAAATACTCAAGTTCAGTACAAATACCTTGTGTACTTAAGTAAAGTACTATTTTGCCACCTGAAACTAAGGAAAGGAGCCACAGTGCTTCAAGTGGGAGCCCCATACCCCTGCTGTCATCAAGGCATTAAAATCTGTAACAAACCATCACAACACAAAACACTATTCATGAGCTGAAATGTGTAGCCTACTTGCACACACAGCTTGGCATTGTAGGGCAAGTTCTGCCATCCTACTGTAGGCCTATGTGTACAGCACTGCCGTTCAGTGGGCTCGTTTGGGGCCAAATTTCTTTTTAGTTTTGATACATTTGTATTTTTTTTTTTATCAGATCTACCTATTGTTATACTTTATATTTGTTCGGGTCAGTTATTACTTACAGGTAAAATCTAACTGCTAGTAAAAACTTGAGAGAATTGGCTGGGTCGAGGGGCCGCTGCTGCAAATATTTGAGTGGCTCCTCTCACTCTTTTAACTTTTGATAAAACTTGAGAGCCCTGCATTAAGCATGCAACACTGAGCCTGTTACTTTGTTAACATGCAACCATTAAGCATGCTCATGCTAATAATGTAACATGCTAATGTTAAGCATGGCAGTGTAATATGAAAAATTGGTAAAATTGCTGGGACATTGCAAGTTTGTTACAATGCTACCGCATTAAAATGGAAATTGTGCTAATGCTGTGTTAGCATTATGCTCAAGCTGAGGCTGGTCAGAATATATTCATTATTTTAGGTATGCTGTCATCAACTACGCTACAAAAAAATTCAAGTGATGTGTGACAAAAAGAATGACCAATGTGGATATACAACACAACCCTACAGTGATATTGCATAATATGATTCTCTTATATGTTTACTTATTACTTATGATTGCTCATATGATACTCAATATTGTGTGACATGCTAATCTTAGGTAACTCAGCAGTTAAGACAGTTAGAATCTTGTGCTGAATAACAGGAAACCGGGCCCTACAGTCACTCACTCACACACACACACACACACACGACAGCCCATAAGGCATACTAGAAATATTAAAGTAATAATAAAGGTGTGGTCTGAATCTGATCTCTCGTCTCCTCTAAGTCCTTTTCCATCAACCAACTCGGGGAAGTCGTTGCACTTCAACACCAACTAACCATAGCAGAATTTAGCAAAACATAGAAATCTGGTCCAGATCAGTGACTCGTGACCTTCATTTTTATTCAGACCTTTTTCCATTCATCCCCTGTCTATGTAAAACTACGGTGATGCTCATAAAATGCACATCGTATTGAAATGCAGAAAATATATCAAGTTGAGTGACAGATAGAGATGTTCTTACGGTACAGGCAAGGTGCTTTGGATGATAATTTCCACCATAAGTCAAACCCATACTGTGTGTGTGTTACCATGTGACATAGCTAGTGAACTCTCACATTTGTCAGCTCAGTGATGCTGTGACTATAAAGCTCTCCACAGCTGGCTGCTGTCTTCATGTGTCAGCTGTCAACCACATGTGAAGTTTAACCTCAATTTACGGCAGCGATAAAATGCAGCATCAGAGCCCTTAAAGTGAAATACTGTGCCATGTCCACTTTTTTGTTTATTGAGTCACTCCTTTTGGTTCAGACAGTTTGAAGTGCTCATTTATCTGAGGTGCTACACATGGTCCACTTTAAGAGACAGATCTTCTCCCCTCCTGCTCTCTCCTCCTCCGGTCATTTCATCAATAGAGCCTCGTCATTGAAGGGTTGTTCAATGACTCGTCTCTAAACTGGATTTTGCAGTGTTATTTGTAAAAGACAAGAAAAGATCAGGATCGATTTATGAGTTACTAGGGCTGAAAAGATTAGTTGATCAATCACAGAAAAAGATAAATAATAAACTGATGACTATTTGGATAATTGAAGTCAAGTTATAAGCAAAAAATATTCCATAGTTATAGCTACTCAATTGTGAGAATTTGATGCTTTTCCTCTTTTTATGTTGAATTAATTGAAAGCGTTTGTCACTGACGTCACCTTGAGCTTTAAGAAATTGTAATTGTGGAATTTTTCACTATTTGATACTATTTGATTGATCAAAAACTAAACAAAATAAAAGTTAGTTTTCGCGTTACTAGAAACAATCTGTTTTATTCTACCAAAGGTACAACAGGTTTGTGTTCCAAGTTTTTCTTTTTTGAAATGAACCAGTGTGATTTTAAAAGTTTGTATAAAAAAAGCTTTGAAAAATACAATCTTCGTGTCGGCAGTGTACAAGTTTATCTCACTGAAACGGCGTTTCACCAGAATCGTACCACCTGCATGGTAAAACAAGTGATATATCATGTTTAACGAGCAGATTTTATGATGCAAAAAACACATCTGATGACCAAAGACAGAAGGCTGTTGGTTTAAATCTCATCTGCTAGCGAGATTTGGACTGAAGAGTAAATGATAAACGTTTCTATTGAGGCGGTTTTAAAGGATAAGTCTGGTGATATTTTAAATTTACGTATATTTATGGCTTTACCCATCTCAGTCTTTCTGTGCCGGCCTCCTTCCTGTAGTAGTAACAACCTAACACCCAACCAAACCACATCTCGTTCAATTGCCAACAAACCAAATCTAAACATGTAATTTGTGCTTTGATGAGCCAATGCCAGCTTTTATGGATATGGTTGTTTGGAGACAGGAGAGCATAAATTGCAAACCCTTTTCTGTTTATTACACTGAATAAGTCTGAGGAGACAGGATACCTCTGCTAGTGGATCTGTCAGCAGCAGCTCGGCGTATCCAGCAGAGTGTGTGGGTGAGACACGCAGCCTTTTTTCCTGGGCTGCCAGCCAGTCTGGTGAACCACACTTCATTAAGATAAAACAAAATGGGACCCAACAAAAACAACCATCTACCATTCCCCCTCACACGAAACACCTCCAGGTCAATTATTTGTACCTCATACACACGGCACAGATCTCACTTTATTGATTTTTCTGAGATCAAGGAGATTTTTTACAAACAGAACATGTGTTTTCTACATTTCTAATTAGATCTGAGAAACAGTTATGATGCTTTAATCCAAATCAACTTGCAGTTCTGTTATTATCTGTGGGTGTATTATGGCACTATTGGAGTTTTACAGATATTGTTGCATCAGTAGACGTTATGCATCTCATCTGATTGCAATCAGTATTGGTTTTCCCAGGTTATGCAGCTTGCTCTGTAAGATGGTACGTGTTGAAATCACTTTCTTTCTGTTGCTTTAATGATGCATCACAGGGGACAGACCTTTACCGTGTTTATTTACACAGACTGCTCAACGACGTAGTTATACATGGGAGAGGTTAAGCTCTCTTCTGTGTCTTTGAGAGACCAATGCATTTTTTCTTATTCGGAATTAAAAATTTTGTTTAAACATCAGAAAAAATGAAGATTCAAACTCAGTCTATTAGCTCAACACATAGTTAGCAGTAATTTGCCTTGTGGGCCAACAGAGGGTTTCTAAAAGTCAGCTTGGCCTATTGCATGTCCAAGTGACCTAAAAGATGAGGACACTGGCAAGCAAAATTGTGCAGATTGGACACTCACGACATCAAAGCATCTGAGACGTAGTATGTGGAAATATTTTGGGTTCCACACCGTTCTGCCAAACTTTCTTGTTGATTGGGTAGGTTTTGAAGGGATGTTGGTAATGTATTTTACTTATGTTCATATTGTTGTGTCTTTTCTAGTTAAAAAGAACAAACAATACTGAGTTAAAACTAGAATCTTCCTGTTAAACCAGTTGAACCTTGTAAGCTGTTTACAACTTCTACCTGATTTCCATTTTAATAAGCCTAAACAAGTCTGTGCCTCTTTAGCAAATATGGAAAACTTCCTTGTTTTCTTCCCTGAATAAAAGTCTTGGCACTGATTGTCCATCAATCTTTAACTCCTTCCTCCATCTAGCACTGCTGCAAGCTCATTTCGTTCTATAAAAACAAAAACGTTTTGTACAGTTAGGGTAATTAATTCCCACCATCCAGCAGATTTCCCTTCACAGTCACACAACGTAATCACAGTGCAGAAACCACAGGCAGACATTCTTCTTTGTAACAATCATGTTTGTGGAGGTAATTATGCAAATGTGTGAGGCAGTGACTTATTGCTGTTAAAATTTTACACGTCTTTAATATAAACAGTGATATGGTTTATGTACAGCAGCTTGTACATAGCTGCTCGTGCTCCCTGCTGTCAATAAGGGTTTCTATCTATCTGTGTTTTGCTCAAAGCAGTCTGAGCTCATTCTGCACAGCTTGATGTGACTTCTAAGAAAGACAAAACTGGTTGAAGGTCATTTGTCATTGTCTACCTGAATGACTGTTTCCTACATCTCATTGTACACACACACACAGGTTTCGGGAAACACAAACAGAAGACATTATATGATGTTTTAAATGTTAAAGGTAATTTAATGACATAAAACTAAAAGATCGAAAGCTTTTCT
Organism: Micropterus dolomieu; assembly: GCF_021292245.1. Classification (NCBI taxonomy): domain Eukaryota; kingdom Metazoa; phylum Chordata; class Actinopteri; order Centrarchiformes; family Centrarchidae; genus Micropterus; species Micropterus dolomieu. The sequence continues at coordinate 30,734,944 of NC_060168.1, read as the reverse complement.
TGCAGTATAATTAGGCCGAAACAAACATCAAATATCTGTTATATATACCAAAACACACAGGACACACATGCTGTTTGGAATATACTTAAGTGAGCATAAATGTGCTCTGATAGTCCTTGAGGCACCTTACTGAGATGACGAAACGTATCTTAACCATGACGACATGCCTTAGGCCAACCTTGTCTTAAATCCAAAATCTTGTTTTTCAAGCAACCTTTTGAAGAACTGAGGACTGACCAAAATGTATCTTGATTTCCAAAAAAACGTACTCACTTTTAAGATGTAAAGCCTAAACACAGCCTAATAAAGAAGCCAATACGCGCACACCACAATAAGGTGTTCAGACTGAAAACAGCCATGTTGTTTCAGGTACTGGTGTGCCAAGTATAACACAGAAAGTCTGGTTTAAGTAACAGATCCAACAGTTTAAAGGTCTATCAGACGCCAAAGCACTGCATAGGCATACGAGACTCTTGACCTGCTGACCTGATTCTTTAACCTACAGTACTTGCTTTATCGTTCCAATATTTTCTACATACTATGTTTATTGTTATGCACCAAATTACCTAAGCAAATTGCTTGTATGTGAAAACCTACTTGGCAGTAAAGCTGATTATGGGAGGATTTTCTGACTCTGGAAAGTTATCGCAGCAGCAACTATTTTATCTTTTAGCACCGTGATCTGATGAACAGTTGAGAAACTGTGTACATGTTACAAAGAAATTCTACCAGGAATGTCAAACACAGTTAAACATCTTTGCTAGACTGCCCTGCTTTTTCACATTCTGTTTTGGTGTTAGTATGGTTGAACAAGGCCTAAAACCCACATTACGTATTCCGCATTCGCGAGGCTGTGAGTGTCCATGTAAAGTCTTACAAAGTCCAACATGTGAGCATCTCTGCGTTTTGTATGAAGTACTATATCTGGGTCTCAACACTCATGAGTAGATAATAAGTCTTCCCTTCATGGTAAAATCTCACACTGACAGAAAGAAATATCTAATACTGCAATTCCTACATTCATTCGATATACCTGCATCTGTTTTCATTCATTTCTATTCATAGTCCATGCACGACACCTTTTTGCTATTTAATTACTAAATTTAAGATGTATGTGTCACTCTGTGCTGTGCTGTCTTTATGGTTCTGGTGTGTCAGAGCTGTTTATCTTGCTTGCAGACACTTAACATTCAACCACAGAGATCTGTGGACTGTAAAACACTTCGCTGTGATTTGCCGACAAATTACATTGTCACGTTTAGTAAACGCCCGTCCATCTGGCACCTGCAGTAAGGCATGACAAACTGCGCTACACCTCCCGATCCAGGATCAGTGTGAGATTTACTGTTTACAGCTGCATCCTTCACGGAATCCTTGGAGAGGTTTGCTGATGACGCAGAGCATCCATAACTTATTTAATAATTCTGAATCATTCTGTGGGCATCAGAAAACAAAACTCATAAATTATCAACAGTGGTTTCAACAAGCCTGTGAGTCTCTGTTTGTCATTAAAAATGAACTTCAGTTGTTATCTCTGTTCAGATATGACAAAGTAAAGTTTTATTTAACTTTCTGATGAATCCACTTCTTCTCAACTAGTAACCCATACTTCTGCTTGTGTTAATGATTTCCTACATTTCCCAGAATGACTTTCAACAAACCCCCAGAGGAGGGATGTGATCTTTCCTGTGTTCATATCCAGCTTGCTCAGTCGGTGTAGTAGGCAGTAATCAAAGAAAGTTGTAACAAAAGCCAAGTACTTAGTGTTTTTATAGGAATTTGCACAGTCTTGCGATCATAAGAATTAACGCAAATTCGACCAACCTCAGCAGTGTTTGTGAGAGCTTAAAATTCTGTCCAATATTTGCAATGTTTAATTTCTGAAAAGTGGTTAAAAATCCATCTTAAAGCAACATTATGTAGTAATTTTACCCTGACTTGTAATAGGGTGGATGGCGTCTCTGTCGCAGCGTTTGCTACTGTGCTATGTAAAAACTGAAATCCCGGGCAGGAAATCTATCACAACAACGGCGTAATGGTTTACGACACCAACACGACTCTTCAGCAAGCTATAAGAACAAGCATGAAGTATATAATGTGCAATGTAAGTTCTTTGGGAAAAGCTAGCTAGGTATTCTCAGAATGGATATCACGACAGAGGCTGCGAAGAGACCGAAGAAGATGTTGTCGGATAAAGAGAGGAAGAGAAAAAGAGAGAGTGATCAGCAAGAGACCAAATAAGAGTAATTGGTGTGAGCGCAAAGAGCTGAAAGGATGCAGGACAGAGGCCAAGCTGGCTTTCTTGCTGATGGACTAATAAGTAATAACTTATTAGCTGGCTTGCTGTGTCTTGTCACACTTGTTTGGCTGTGTTGGCAGCTGTCCTTATTTACGATGCCGGTGAATTACACTCACAGTAGGGACACCAAATCTTACATATTGGAGCTTTAAATAAAAAAACGTTTACCATGTGAAAACAGAGGAATACTTCAGTATTGAGATTTATCACTTCTGGAACAAGGTACAAGGAAGTAGTGTGTGTGTGCTGGTTTAAATGGCTTCTGTGTGAATTTTCATTACCATTACTGACATAGTCTTAATACAAATGCTGACTCAGCAGCTCAGGCTGGTTGAAACTCTATACACACTTAGCTGGTGTGAAGGTGTGCAAAAAAGAAAGAGCAATGTGTGCATCGCTGATTGGGGGATTTATTGATCAACAGGAAATGTATATTATATTGCAAAGTTAACGTCTTCCCCACATGACACATTGAACTGACAGAGCCTGCTGTGATTACTTTTAGTTTGGGTTAGTTTCCGATCAGACCCAAACAATTTCATTTCAGATTCTTGATTGATTACATGAAATAATCTCAACAACATTGCAGAGTCTGAGGTGTTCCTATCGGTGTCGGTTTATTTGTCCAGGTTAGTTTTTTTTAATGTTGCAGAATTCAGTCCGAGATGGTGATCACCATGTCTCTGCTTTTCAAACATTTAAACTCTCTGCTCTCCCCAAATAATGAAACCTAATGTGGCGGATAGTGATCAATGATTGCAGTTCTTCTGACCAGCTGGCCTTTAATGATTTATTGGCAGTGGGTCGCACACAGTGCAAAAGGAAGGCTGCAGTTCACTCCCAAACTCTGCAAGTTTTTAAATTCAGCAGTGGCCGGAGCTTCTGAAAACTATCACTGAAAGTGTCTTTTATAAATAGCGGAAGGACTTAAAGATAACTTACTAACTGTCTCTTAACACGGAGTAAATGAAGACACAGAAGACATTATACAACTGTCTTCACAGGATGAGTGAGTAGAATCCCCATTATATGTGAAATCATCGCAGTACGCCTTAAGGCCCAGTGTGTAGGATTCTGTGGCATCTAGCAGTGAGGCTGTAACCACATGAAAACTCCGCGCCTCACCCACAAAATACACTAAAGGCCCTCTCTAGAGCCAGTGTTTGGTTTGTCCACTGTAGAAACATGCCAGTGCAACATGGACTCCGTGTAAGATGATGCGCCTCATGATTATAAATGGCTGATTCTAATAGAACAAAAACTCACAGATTCCTATTTTCAGGAGATTTTACACTAATGAAAACATACTTATAAATAATATATTCTATTTCTGCCGGATCCTCCTAAATGTTACACACTGGTCCTGTAAATACAGGACTGTGTAAATGTCATGGACAAAAACTTTTCCAACCTGTCCGTGAGTCCAGCAGGAACCGTCCGCCCTCGTTGCCGGACACGATGCGGTAGACAATGGGATCTGGTCCTCCACCATCCCTAGTCAGGGCAGAGACGCTCAGCACTTCCGACCCGACTGCCAACGATTCCGGGATCTGAGCGGTGTACTCCGAGTTCAGGAAGACAGGCTGGTAGTCGTCCAGGGAGACCACATCCACCGTCACTGAGGCAACGGAATAGAGGTGACGAGGCAGGCCACGATCAGTGGCCTTCACCTTCAGCTCAAAGGTGGGCGGGGAGTCGGAGGTCAGAGGTCGCTCCAGCCGCAGGATCCCCGAAAACTCGTCCAGAGAGAAGTAGCCACTGTCGCCCGCCAGGAGGGAGTATTTCACCTCAGAGTTTATACCTGCCGATGTAAATGATTTTATTTTAACAACATTCAGTACATTTGTTGAAAAAAAAAAAAGACCAATTTAACACTTCTAATTTGTCGCTTAGTTTGTTTTCAATCATGCAGCGTTGTATACTGGCACTGACAGACGTGCTGCTGAATAACACCTGGATTCTTTTCTGTGAGGGGGAAAACTATTTAACATTGAAATTGCTACTGTTGTCAAAACCACAGCTGGATTCCCGAAAGGGGTGTGTAGGATTTATGAAGACAAGATAAAACACAGAAAACGAAACACAAACATATCATATATCTTTCAACTGTGTCATTAAAGGATGAAAAAGTGTTGACTTGTTGATGTTGAAGAAACTTTTACCCATGTGCTAAAAACACAGTGATAACAAACAATGAATAATATTCACTGTAAATGTGTAACATATCCTGCAGATGAGGCTGTTTCTACACACAATGCTACTATGTCCACCACAAGCATCTCTGGGGAATTGTGCTCTTGTGAACCCTGATTTTCATGATCCAAATGTTATTGTAATAGTAGATGTAAAAGTAATTAACACCAAATGTGTGACTAGTTTGCTATTCTTACAGTGGGAGTAAAAAAGGTTTGTTTTAAGAGTGGTGCTAGAACAGTTAGAACAATAAAAGAGCAGGCCTAAAAATAAATCAGACTATGGCAAGTATTTACTATTGTTGAGGAAAGACATGATAACAAGCCACACAGGTCAATTGTTCCCCTCTTCCAGTTGATCCATTAAAAATATTCTACACGCCCCTGCAGCTCAGAGACACATATAACCTGTCAGGTTTTAAGGTCACAAGATAAAACATTTGGCAACTGCTGTTTTAGGATAATTACGCCGAATAAATGGAAGAGTGCCGTGATCATAGGTCAAACCCAAACAAAGCTTCCACAAACAGGTGGTTTGACCTGGAGTCCTGGAGGGAAAATTCACTTCTGCACAGTATTTAGCAAACTAACTGGCCTAAAGACGCGCTTAAGGCCAAAATTTCAACCCTGCATTTTAGAGCACCTGTGGTTACAATGCATGTTTCTCTCCTTCCTCATGTTTCCTGATGCTGTCTGTGAAATGTCCATTAGAGAGAAAAAAAATCTAATCCTGGATAAACTACCCTCCCCCCGCGCGTGAATCAGCATCATCCTTATTTCTGTGTTTGTGAAACCTGCAGTTTGTGTTTTTGTGTTATTTCTAAATGTGTTATATATGTATCTTCTGATTTTGTTTTTGGCAAATACAAAAAAAAAACGTTATTAGTCATTGTTGTCTGTGAGAAAATTGCCAGTGTAGAGAAAGAGGACAAGCTGCTGCACATCTGAAGGAGTGGCTGACCTGTCTGCTCAGGTTTCCCTACCCAGCTCTCTGTGTGTGTGTGTGTGTGTGTGTGTGTGTGTGTGTGTGTTTGTGTGTGTGTGTGTGTGTTTTTACCTATTACCTATCTGAATGGCATACAAAAGTGTGTGTATGTGTGTTATGTGTTTATACAGGTAAAATGTTTGTATTCATGGGTGTTTTTAATTGATCCTCTTGTGAGAACTGTGACTATTCAAGTGTGAATATGTGTGAGTGTGTGTGTGTGTGTGTGTGTGTGTCCGGATAAGAACACTTGCCTACACTGACTGAGCTCTGCAACTGGTTTCAGATGAGGATACAGTCTGTTTTTATTTTACTTTTATCTAACTTTACTGTTCTAACACCTAAAAAATACCGAAAGACAATAATTGAAAAAAATATATACAAACACCGAACTGCGTCAGCAAACTTCAACCAGAAGAGATTGGTTCAGATTTTCTCGGTTTTTGATCAGTGCTAAAATGCTGAAGTAATACAAAAGTGTGACTGTGCACACAGACAGAATGACGGATTTCTGTGAGCGAGATTAAAACAAGAAGCTTTTATAAATCACATGAAACAGAAAGAAAAACAAAGTAACACAATGGAAACAAAGAAGAAAAAACAGCAGTTTCACTACTACAGAACTAAACTAAGAGCCTTTGTGATTTTATTTCAGCTGATATATTATTCAGTATGTGAGGAGAGTTTGAAGCCTGTGTGTCTTAATGTTTATGTTAACACCTAAGCAAATGCTATGCAGGCGAAGGACAATCTGTTCAGTAATCCTAAGTAATTGTTTGTCTTTTTAGTACCTGTCCCTAGGGATGGCGATGTTTGTTTGTCCTTACGCTACAGCAGCTCTGTGAGGCTGTACTGAGCGACAGAGGTACTCTGAAGTAAATGCTATTGTCAGCATGCTAACAATGACAATACCATCATACTGATTTGCAGTTTTAATTGCATAATGTATGGATGAAGTACAAATGGGAGGGACCAACTGGAAGAATTTCAGCCTGAAATTGATAAGGGTTGATCAGAAGTTGCTATATTTATTTGAAAATCTTATCATGTTAGCATGCTAAAATTTGCTAATTAGCTCTAGGCACAAAGTACAAATGAGACCGATGGTGATGTAATTAGTTTAGCACATGTTCGACCTGATGGTGATGATGAGAAGCCAGAGTATCACCTAAGTGAATGCAATTCATCCTGAGGGAGACATGAATGTTAGAACCAGATTTCATGGCAATCCATCTCTAAAGCCACTCCTCTGGTGTGGCTAAAAACACAAGACACAACTGAACACACTTACGCACACAACATCCAGAAGCCAGAAAATGTTAAATTACTGTGACCCTAATGAGTCTAGCAAGATGCTTTTGCTGCCAGGGTTAAGGGTTAAAATCCATGTGCAGCGAACAGTGCTGGAGTGACACAGTGAAGAGGTATCAGGTGGGCGTTTCACACAGCAAAACTCTCTTTGGAATAGCTTAGTCTTTTATTATTCTAGAATTAGTAATACCACATTCATACACACTGTTCTGTACACAGACAAAGGCAAGCCTATGCATTTGGCTTAAGTAGGTTTAAGTATTGCTGATACCAGGACTAAGGGGTTGTCACAACATGTTCTGACCTGACAGAAATAATATAATGTTCTCTCTTGTCTTTTTGTGTTGTAACTCGAATTTGCTTGTTCGCAGCACCCGTAATGAGATTTGAACTCAGCTTACCAGTGTCTGGGTCCTTGGCGTATATGACAGCGATGGGAGTTCGGACGGTCGTGTTGTCAAACACGGTGACCTCGTAGTGACTGGAGGAGAAGCGAGGCGGGTTGTCATTCATGTCCTGGATCTTCAACAGTATGTCTGCCTGACATGACTGTCCCCCGCCGTCCGTAGCCTTGGCCACCAGGTTGTACTCAACCTCCTTCTCCCGGTCTAACACAGCCAGAGAAAACAGCTCACCTGGGAAACGGAAATGGACACCATAATAAACCACAAAATTAGTTTGTCTTCTGATTTGTAATTTTTCTATGACACAATTAAACACAATAATAATCAGAAGAATACTTAGAGAGAGCCTTTGTCATATTGGCACCATGATGATTTTAGCATCTTATCTTTACCATGAAATGTTTTGTATATTAGCTTGCTAGCATGCCAACATTTAGGTTTAGATGTCAAGTTTAGGAATGAGGGGAAAGTCACTAAGGTTACATAATTTAAAATTTAAGTTTATGGATCAACAAATAGGACAAGTCCTATTGTCCTGTAATACATAGACTATTATGCACACCATTAGCATGTAAATATGCACTGTTGACCAATAGCAAACCTGTGCTGCACCATAGACTTTGTATACGTAACTGTGCTTTTCCAGAGTATAGCTCCAAAAAGACGCATGGATTGTAGACAAGAGTAGATGGTACAAAAATGTCTCTCGAGTAAATGAGCAACTAAGCTATTATGACTGACTACCGCTAGGATGTTCCTGGCTGGTTGACGTGTTAGCAGAAGTTTGCTAACTAGCCTTCCTGGTATTAACATATTTTAATAAGTGTAAAGTGCTATTGTTTATTATATTTAGCATGCCACCCCACTATATTAGTATTACTTTCAAAGTCCAGCTAAGACTGTTCTAAATCTAGTCGTTAAGTGTTGGACAGGTGGACATTTCGACCTGTTGTGGCTCTAAATGAAGCTGGAGCATTCATCCTTTGGGATCTGGTCGTTGTCAAGATATTTCAATCTGTACCAAAGTTTTGGGCCCCCCAACAAACTGACTTACATTGGTGGTATCTACAACATCTATGTTAGTATGGCTAAAAACTGTCTGATATCTTCCAGGCAATTGGATGGCCCTGAAGACATAAGAGAAAGATGTTATGATAGAAACAAAGCATAGGGGATGTCAGTGAGATGCAGCTGAAAATGGGAAAAAAAGAAATAACAATAGAAATGTTTTTGGCTCTTTTCAGCACAGAACCTTTCTGAACAACTGCGGCGTGCCGATGATATCGCCAACACAAACACTCAGTGCAGCTCACTAAGAGGGAGCACTTGTGTTTGACCCCAAACAGACACCATCATACCTGTCCTGTGGTCGAGATGGAACTTGTCTGCGTCAGGACCGTGGAGGGTGTAGGAGATTTGGCCATTAGCTCCCACGTCTGGATCTGAAGCCGAAACCTTCAGCACAAACAGGCTGGGGGGCGAGTTTTCCATCACCGCCTCCGTGTACACCAGCTGGAACGGGAGGATAATAACAATAATCAGGCCAACATTTGCATACCACTTTTCTCAGTGAAGCTACTAAGTGCTGGATAAATAAAAGGACGCACCTATTAGGCTCTAGTAATGAAGAGAAAAAGGGGATTTAAATATTTAAGTGCCGGTCAAAATTCATTATTAGAAGCAACTGATCTTTACCTCAAGGGTTACTTTCAATTTTTCTTAGTTTTGCTGTAGAGCCACTAACAGAAAAACAGTTCCCACAAGGTAGTCAACATTACCGGGTGGCAGTAGCACAAGTGGCGTAGCGGGCCATTAATCATAAGGTTAGTGGTTCAATTCCCATGTTTTCACATATTTTAAGTTGCTTTGGACAAAAGTGCCAAATGAATGTAAGGGGGCTTTCACACCTGAAAGTCCTCACCAAGGTCCTCACCAAGGTTCGTGTTTTGATACATTTTGATACATTCGATTAGTTTTACTTTGGTTTCACACTGCATTTCTGCGACCGCACTAAAGAACTTTACATGACAGACTTGCATGCTGTCGATATCATCTATGCGTGCTGAGTCTCCCTATACTTGACATTGATTGGTTTATTAAACAGTTCAGTGGGTATCTTTGACAAGAATGAATGAAGAAAAAATGAACATGTGCATATTTGCCACCACTATATTGTTATTATTATGGCATTACTACCTGCAGCACCAACTATACTGAAGGCTAGTCGCAATTAAACGTTCTTGTTGTGCGAACATTATAACGTCGCCAACAGGACAGGAGGAGAGACTAAAGGGATGGGTGGCAGTGTGCTTCTATTATGTCCCTCTGTTTGAAAAGATCTGTCACGGGAGATTTATAATTGTGTTGTCATTTCTCCGTGCATTTGTTTTTTTTCGGTTTATACGGCAAACGCCGAACTTCCTGGTAATGGTCTGAAAGTCTGAACCATCCAAAAAATGCTTTCACACCAGAAATGAACCGAACCATGGTTCAGTTTGATCCGGGCCGAGACTACCACTTTTCGTCGGACCAAATTTGGTCCGGACTGTGGTCCAGGGGAGGTTTCACACCTGTATTTTTGGTTCGAACCATACAAGGTAAGTGTGAAAGCCCCCTTAGTCAGTTTTTGGTACATATTCATTCATGAATAGGCACGTTTGTCAAAAAGAGAAAATCCGAACTAAATCAAACCCAATCATGTTTAAAATATTTCTTTTTTATTAAAATTTAAAAACTTATTTTTTTTACTATGACATCAGATAAAATTCAAAGTGTGTCCACTCAAATTGGCCACAATTAAGTTTTAAGAAAAATTTCTCACAAATTAAATCTCACTATGAAGGCAAATGTTTGCATAACTATTTTCATGTCATTTCTATGCCGTTACAGCATCACATTTTGATCATTTTAAACCAAGTAATATCACTTGACCAGGTCTTTCAAAGGTATACTACAATTTCAGGTAAAATTTGAATGAACTACATAAAGGTACGTTGTTTTTTACTATTACTTATGGAAGAATTTCCTCAACTGGGGTTAGTTTTTTTATCCTCTTGTCATCTTTGAACCTTGCTGTCAGAAATCAGTACATTAACAATGTTCAGGTGGTTCTTGATCTAAAAGTCTGTGTCTTACTCCATTAAGAAATTCCTGGTTGTTAGGAAAAAACAAACTCTTTTTACACTTGACAACATGACAATAGTGCTACATTTCTTATTTGGAGGCCTTCCTCTCAGAATTGATAATGACATGTTTTTGTGTTGTGTGGAGGCTGCAGAATGAAATATGAATGGAGAAATGTCTGCCGCCACTGCAGATTTGGATGTACTGTTTTCAGTTCTGTTCTATAGGTCAGTACATGAGGGGGGTTATAGTTTGGAAGAATTCTATCCTGAATACTAAATATAAAAAATTACTTCATTAAGATAGTAAAGTCTTTACAATACGGGTTAGTGAAGGTTGACCAATATTTGATAGCAGTTTTAAAATGTAACCATTTTAATGGAAAAAACCCTAATATTCTGTGTCCTTAATTTGTTCTTCACCAAAATGCTCAATGAACCCAGACTAATGAGATTCTTTATTAGAGTAGGAGGCACTGCGAGGCAGACAGGTGCAGTTTTGCTTGTAAATGAAGACTTAATATGCAGAGGAATACTGTCGGTAAAATTAAAGGTGCGAAAATGTTTAAAGACAAAATAGAATTTTGGGAAACAGTTTGCAGTGGCCAGCAAGACTATTGAACGAAGAAGCTCCCTGGTGGCAGTGTGTTTGACAAGCTGTTAACTTTCAATGGATAAATAAGGACAATGTGATGCTTTAATCAATATGATCTGTGAAAGGATGAAATAAACCGTGTCTTTCCTCACCTGCTCACACAGTGGACTGTTATCATTGATGTCCAGCACGTGGACCTCCACCATAACCGGAGCCTCAAACTTCCCATCAGTGGCCGTGACTTTGAGTGTGTATCTGTCTTTGGTCTCTCTGTCCAGAGGTTCCTTCACAATCAAACCCCACTCGCCCTCGTCCTCCTGGATGATGGCAAACTGGCCCAAAGGGTCCCCATCTGCATGTGTGATGAAGACCTGAGTTAACTACTTATACATTTTCTGAGGTCATGTCTTGTGCATTTTTTGGGGTGAATCATGAAAACATTTTTAGTATTCCACTAGCGCAGAAAATGATCGCGTTCATTATCGACTAATCTGAAGATCATTTTCTAGATAAATTGATTAGCCGTTTGGTTTGTAAAACTTTCCATCACGGTATCCTAGAGCACAAACGGGTGTCCTCACACAGTCCAAAACATTCAATTTACTATAATGTAAGATGGGAAACCTGGAACCATCAATTGTTTGCTGTTTTGCTTGAAAATATGACTTTAAAATGATGGCAGTTTTCTCAGTCAATATACTTTGACTACTTTTGGGCCTACAGCAATAAATACATTCATAAATATGTAAATGAAAAAGTGTGTGTTTGTCTCGGTTGTTGTGTGTCTGTTGAATTGTTGCTTTGTTTTTGTCTTTCCCAAAATTGTAATGTCTTTGATTTCTCTCTTGTTTTTGTTATTTATCTGCCGTATATCATTTTGAGTTTCTTATTGGTTGTGTTGAGTGTTTGCACTCATTATAGTGTCTCACTAACATTCCATTACCTTCCGAGTAATATAAAGGATTTTATTAAATACAACAGGGTCTTTGGTATTGAGTTTCGATGCCATGTTGTTCTTGATGAATAATTCAGTAAATTCTGTTTGCCATCCTGATATGTTGGATTGTGGGGTTATGTTTTAACATTAGGCTGACTCACCTGGATACTTAGCATGTTATAGTTTTCTTCCTTTTCTTACAAATTACAAAACTCTGACAGCTGGCACTGGCTGGTGAGTATGGCCATGAGTCTGTAGGTTACAGCAGATTCCATTACACACAGCCAACTGCCTGTTTGACTGGATCAGATACTATAAGCTGATGGAGCCATTATAGACGTTGAGCCTGCTCACTGAACAAATGTTTCAACCTCCACAAGGAAACTGTTTCGTCAAAAGTAAAGAAGTCTTGTAACGGATATCACAAGTCAGTCACAATTGAGATGCTGGTTTGCTTTGGCAGTGACAAAATACTCATTGACTACTACATCCAGCCTGCAGCACTATATGTATAGTTGATATACCTAAATTAAATGTAGATTAACTTTACAGATTATTATTGGCTGATTCTGGGGTTTTTGGAGTGAAGCTGCTGATACTTGTAGTAGTAAGTCCCCCAAGAAGTTTACTCTTAGCATTGCAGAAAAGCCCCTGAAACCTAATTTAGCTCACCCAAATGGAAATAACAAAAGTGACACTTTCAAAATCTGCATATTTATGTCAGATAATTAGGAAAGTTGCTGCATTTTCATATATGCACGGGCACATTTCTGGGGGGGGGAAATATCAAAGGGGTTGTAAATATTTCTCTTCATGTTGTTCTGAAATGTCTTAAATAATATGCATGATCGCTTTCAGATTGATTTCTCCTGTGAAATCCAAGTAAAAGATTAACCACATACAACAAGCTCACATCTTCTGAAGTAATTTCACAATGATATGGCAAATATTACCTTAAAAATAAAGACAAAGTGTGTGCCAAAATGTCCTCTGTATTGTTGAGAACGTGAGTTGTTTACAAAACTTGAGAAGGAGTTTACATTGCACAGCAACACACACATTTTTCATATGGAGAAGTCCATTAAACAGCATTTAGATCAACCAAACAGTGAGAAAAAATTCAGGTCACATTGGGGGGTCAAGACCTTAGTGTTTCTAAAATCCTGGCTACAGCCCTGATGAAAAGTTACTGAAAATCACAGCATGAATTTTAAATTTTGTTGTGTCACGCAACCCTGAATAAATAAAATCCTCACATCAATCATTCTTGTGGTTTTAATATCTAACATTTGCTTCTGTTTTTGTTTCGTTTTGACAAGCCAGCATCAGCATCAGCCAAACCCTACCATTTATAAATAATTCCAATGCAAATGTTCCTCTGTTACACTATCCAAAAACAATGTTGTGACAGCAAGCTCCTTTAGAACGGTCCAGCTTTAACTGTCTGGAGGAAAATGGAGGATTTGCATTAATTTAAGGCTTTGTTTTTGTTTGTAGCTGCAAGGCATCCAGTTGGTATTCTTGTCTCGTCGGCTTGTCAACCTGCTTCTCTTTGTGATCAATCTGTGGTTGAATAGGAAACTATCATGGCTCTGTTGAGGGCGATTAATAAAGATTTAATTTCCCCTCATTATGTCTAGATAAATCCCACAGTGTAGCAAATCTTCAACGGGACAGTAATTTGGCTGATAAAGATTCTCACATTCTCACAAATGAGAATATGAGTGACACACACAGTTACGAAAGTTTCAAACAAACCTAATGACATTCACAGGCTTCAATCTGTGAACACACACTCATAAATACAAATTTAGAACAACTCACCTGTGATGTAACAGGTCACAAGGCGGTTCTCCAGTGACACGTCAGCATCAACGGTCGTCATGGAGATAATGACTTCACCAGGGCTGCTGTTCTCCACCACCGAGCCGCGGTACACATCATCAGAGAACTTTGGCGGATTGTCGTTCTCGTCAGTCACTGTCACCTCCACCAGGACGCTGGACGACAGCTTGATGTCGCCGCCGTGGTCTATGGCGACCACGTTAAACCTGTAAACCCTGGTTGCCTCACAGTCCGTCTCCTGTATTGTGGTGATCCAGCCGCTGTCTCCATCGATGGAGAATACCTCTCTGATGTCCGCTGTGGTGTCATCAGGTAGAGACTCCAAGCTGTAGGTCACAAGACCATTGCTGTCTGTGTCCGGATCATTGGCAGTCACCTGCAAAATCAGGAGAATATGAAAAATACTTTCACTTCACTAGTTTCACGAATTAGTCTAAAATGGATATCCCTATTTCTCTCCTTGTAATCACTGTAATAGCAGAGCAGGTATTTCTGGCAAAACTTCATCTACTTCCAAGGTGTATGGAGATGGGGAAAAGACTGAAGAGGTCAAAACTCCAGCAACACAGTATACGGAACAACGTTATTATATATATTATTTATAGGCAAATGTATTTTGGCTTGTGGCCTTCATCAGGGTCATCCCTTTATCCTTGCCGTCACAACCAATGAATAGTTAATTTTTATTGAGTGGTTGATAACATGGGACACCAGATACAAAAAGCTCCTTCTGAGTTACATAAATTGCTGATAAAGTGGTGATATTGGATTTCATTTTCATGTAACTTCCAGTAATGGTGGCTTTGCTTCAAATTTGTTACTTTTATAGTTTTCTTTCTACCAGAAATTCCTGATATTACTGATAGTGATCTAACTAGGAGGCTGACGCGAAGGTTATTCTCACCTGAATGACTGCAATTACTTGCCTACATGTCAAGTTACCTTTTCATTGAACACAAAGATGAAACTGATCTTGTTCTTTTATTTAACTTCTGATTATTGTATTTTTTCCAATGTTCCACGTAAGAAAATAATGAATAAATTGTATTGACCACTTCCAGTACACAGCTAGTAAAAGCAGTTAAAAGTTGGATGTTGTCTATCTGTACCAATTTAACCTTTTGCTTAAATTTAGGCTGGATAACACATTTTATTTTAGCTTAAGCAAAAAGTACCGACCTCACACTGTTATATTCCTCCAGTCCACACTGAATATCAGCTAGTTTCAATGAGATTCCAATGAATCAAGAAGTTCTTTATCTCACCTGAATAACAGTGGTTCCAGCAGGCATGTTTTCAGCCAGGAAAGCCTTGTATGGGTTTGCATCAAACATTGGCTGGTTATCATTCACATCTTGGACCTGGATGCTGATTGACACCAGTGATGCAACATCAGTCCCATTGTGGCTCCCCTGAGCCATCACATCTATCTGATACCATTTTGTCTTTTCATGATCGATGGTCTTCTGCAACAGCAAAGTTCCACTTTCTTTGTCCAAACTGAACACTTTGTCTTTGTTGCTTTCCACAGTGTTTCCATTTACCAGGCTGTAAATAAGGGGCATGTCGGAGTCCGCCCTCACAGAGCCTATCTCTGTCCCTATGGGGATGTCCTCTGCAGCTGAGAAAGTGTAGAGAGGCTCTGAGAACTTTGGGAGAGGAACCTCAGGAGGAACCACTTTGACCTGAACAGGGACCGTGGAGTTATAGAAAGGAAGACTGCCGTCGCGAGCTTTGACTTTGAAGTTGAAGATCCTGTTCTCCATGCCAACAAGACTCTCTTTGACACTCACTACTCCAGTGAAAGGGTTGATCTCGATAATGTCTTCGGTCACCTCTTCGGCTTCATCTACTGTGTAGGTGACGTCTGCATTTTTGCCATCATCTGCATCATATGCCATGATTTGAATGACAGGGGAGCCTTTATTTAGAGTAGACTGAATTGAAACCTGGTATTCTGATGCTTTGAACTGAGGAACGTTGTCATTTTCATCTGTGAGAATAATCTTCACTGTGCAAAAGGCCACTTTTCCGCCGCCATCTTTTGCCATCACTTTGATAGCTATGACTCTCTGGCCCGGGTTCTCTCTGTCCAATGGTTGTGTCGTAACAATCTGCCCACCATTGTCAATGGCAAATTTCTCATCAGCAAGTTTGTTTATGATGGTGTAGTCAACACTGCCATATGGCCCATCGTCAGGGTCAATGGCCGCTAATCGGATCACACGGGTTCCTGCCTCTGCATTTTCAGCCAGCTCTGCTTCATAGATGCTCTGCTTGAAGTATGGACTATGCCTATTGCTGTTCATCATCTCAATATTGACTGGTGCTGTTTTCTGAAACACTCCGTCGGACACAGCCACTGTCAGGTTGAAGTAAGGATCCAGATTCCTCTTGCAGACATTAGAAAAGGAGATGATTCCTGAGGATTCATTGATGTTGAAGTACCGGCCTTCATTCCCTGAGAGAATTTTGTACTTGAGGTTGTTCAGGTCCCCAGTGTCAGGATCTGAAGCTTGGATTTTGATGACTATGTGGCCACACTTTGCCATTTCATCCAGTGTGGCTTCATACTGGGAGCTGACGAAGTCTGGTGGGTTGTCGTTGACATCAGTGATATTTACGAAGACATAGGCTTCACTACTAAGAGGAACTGTGCCATTGTCAGTTGCTCTGATTTTCAAATTAAAGTTTTTTGTGTTTTCATGGTCCAGCAACTGTTTTGTGACAATCAACCCACTATGATCTACCTCAAAGAAATCAGTCTCGTTCCTCTCTGTTTTCACCACCTGAAAGGTAAGATCTCTATTTCTGCCAGAGTCCCTATCAGAGGCAGAAAGTTGTATCACAGAGGTGCCAACTGGGAGCCCCTCAGCAATGTTAACAGAGTGTGTTAGCTTTGAGAAAACTGGTGCATTATCATTCACATCTTCTACTTCTACTTCAATGGAGGCCTCTGAAAAAGCTCCAGTAACAGAGTCAGTAGCTCGAACTGTCAACACATGCATGGTTTGGCTCTCGTAGTCGAGGGGGTTTGTGACTGTCAACACACCAGTTTTGAAATCAATGTGAAAGTGTTTTGAGGCATTTTCCTCTTCAAGGTTGTAGATGAGCCGATAGCCCTCTGGATTCCTGGCCTGGACGTGTAAGATGGTAGTGAATGGGGGGACATTTTCGGGAACTTTCAGGGGATACAGAAGGGTCTGGAAAACTGGGTTTGTTTGATTCCTCACTTGAATACTGAGCTGTGCCATTGTGCTGTGACTGGGCTGACCCTCATCTATAGCCAACACTGTCAACACATACTTATTCAGAGCTTCGAAATCAAGAGGCCTTTGGAGGGAAACATCCCCTACATCAGGATCTATCCTGAAGAGGTCGTAGTCCTCCTCCAGTGAGTACATGATGGATCCATTCTCTCCCAGATCTCTATCAATTGCAGTTGCTTGATACAAAACATCTCCTGGCTCAGAGGCTTCAGAAATCATCATTGAAAAGGGCAAGTTCAGAAACTGTGGAAAGTTGTCATTGACATCATCTATAAAAACCTTAACCTGGGTTGTAGCTGTCCTAGGCGGTGTTCTCATGTCTTGTACCTTCACCACAACGTCATAAACATCTTGTTCCTCTCTGTCAAAAGGGATACCTGTTGTTTCAAGAATGCCTGATGTCTCGGAAATTGCAAACTTTCCCATTGGGTTTATCACAGAATATAAAAGAGGCTCATTTAAATAACAACCTTTGGTTTTGAGTGCCGTCAAAGTTTTGACTGTCTTTAGGTTTTCTGTAATGCTTACTGAATACGCTTTCTGGTCAAATCCAAGATCGCTGGCTGTTAGGTTTGTTACGTTTACCTTGACGACAGCTGAGTCTTTGTAGAGGCCGTCAGAGGCTTTGACAACCAGTTGATAAAATGGTCTAAACTCAGACACATTGCTCACGGTGATGACTCCAGTATTGGGGTGAATTGAAAAGGCATTGTGACGATTCCCCTCGGTGATGCTGTATGAGACTGCTGAGTCAGCATCATGGGCCATGACGCGCACAACCTCTGCATCCCTGACAGCTGGGAATATGATGGATGGCTCATACACAGGCGTAGTGAATTGTGGTGGGCAGTCATTCAGGTCCAGAACACGAACAGTGACCTTGGCAGGGTCTGTTGCATAAAACAATGGCTCCCCTGAGTCCTTCACCTGCACGGTGAAGTGATACTCTGCCTTGGTTTCAAAGTCAACTGGTGAAATTAAAGAGATAGTGCCCATACTTGAGTCTATCTTGAAGACGTTGAGGGCCTCCGGTTCAAGGATCTGATACGCCAGCAGGGAATTTGCATCTCTGTCTGCATCTGATGCCTGGATGACCAGAGGGGTGTTTCTTTCTCCCATAACCATGCTGTTGATGTGAGCTGACTCACTTATTTGCCCCAGGTACTCCCTTTGCTGAAAAATGGGTGCGTTGTCATTCTCGTCAATCACGTAGATGTAAACGAGAGTCTTGGACGAGGCTCCAGCTGTGGTGGAAGCTGTAACTTGGAGCTTGTAAGAGGCACAGTTCTCGAAATCAAGGTGCTTCTGGACTGAAATCAACCCACTGTAGGGGTTGATATGGAATGTTGCATTTAGATTACCACTTTCTATCCCATAATGCACTGCAGCGGGGCTGGAGGCTGTGATGGTGACCACTGGTGTTCCAAGTGTGCTCAATTCACTGATCTCTGTTAGGTATTCATCTGAGGGGAAGGTAGGTGGGGTTTGGTCGGATATGCGGATGTGGATGTGGACGGAGCAGAGGTCACTGCGCTGAGGGAAGCCCTGGTCTGTGGCCTTTACTGTCAAGTGGAACTGGTCCTGAGGCTGAAGGTCCAAAGGTTTAGACACACTGATGGAGCCCAGCTCTGGATCTATGGAGAAGATGTTGTCGATATTCCCTGCAGAGAGAAAGGAAATTGTTTAATTTGTTACACAAATTATCATGACATAGACTTGAAGGTCTGTAACTGAAATCCTTCTTTGATGCTTTGTGCTGACAGTGTTCAGGATTCCACACTCTTGATTGATTTCATGTCCTACATAACTTGTCTTACAGGTTTGCATTAGATCACATCCAGTTTTAATAATAACATATTTGTTATTATAACAAACCATTTAAATGATTTAAAATCTACTATTCAGTCCTTAACTGTTATTTTCCTAAAAGGAACCGTTTGACATTTGAGAATATAATTTGGTTTTGTGCTGAGAGAAAGGGAAAATGAACTATTCCTAAAAAGTAAAATAAAATTGATCTGATAATAGTTTCAGATAACTTGAATGGTTTTCGAAATTAACTTGTGTAAACATTTTTATAGTACCATTTTCTTGATTTTACCCCAGTGATAAGGAAGAGTAACAGCTCTTGAAGGCTGAATCTGTGATGGTATTGATTGATAAGATGGATGTTGTTTGCTGTATTAAAGAAACTGAGCAGGCATAATCTGTTCCACTGCTTTGATCATACATGATCGGTAATATCCCCCTGATAAATCGTACACTACTGCAAGATAATGCAAGTTGTAGGGTTCAGCTGTTCCATAAATCTCTCAGAAGGTCAAGATGTTTCAACGTAATGCGTGATGGGAGAAGAAAACACAGAAGTGATGAAACGAGAGAGGAGGACTGAGACTAGGAGGTTCAAATGCAAATCCCAAACAGAAAATGATAACTGTGAGGATGACTGAGAAACATTTTCATCTCTCAGGTGTCATCATCGTGGCCTTGAACCCCCTTCAGTGGCGCTAAATAGTCGACATTCACAATGCTGTGGTTGTACGGGGCAGATCCCAGCAGTCAACATTAGAAAACATTGGCAGCTCTCAGGTGTGAATATGTGCAACTGAATGAATTTAACAGAGTGAATCTGAAAAGGAACAAGCATAAATAAAAGATAAAAATAGCCTTCTGCTGCTCACCTGAGTGCAGAGTGTAGCTGATTTCAGCATTGCTGCCCATGTCCTTGTCCAGGGCCTTGACTCGGATGACCTCGGAGCCTGTAGGTGCCAGGTTGGAGATGCTGGCCTCGTAGTGGGGGCTTAGGAAAGCCGGAGAGTGGTCATTACAGTCCTCCACATGAACCACCACCTTCACAAAATTTCTCTTCACTGGGATCTCCTGGTCACGCACCTAAGGAGGAGTAAAGTAATGTTAGTATTTGTATCTGTGATGAGAGACAATCGAGACTCTTACAGTAATAATTCCTTGATAATCATACAAAATTATAAAATAATGCATACTGCACCAGTTTTGCTTATTGATAAATGCAATTTATCACAATGAAGATAATTTTTGGTGCTTAAAATACATTATTTTAGACAGACAAATGTAATAATTAAGTTATTTGTAAAGCACTTTGAGCTGCATTTATTGTATGAATGGTGCTTTATAGATAACGTTTATTACTCATTTATCAGCTTGAACCACTTTTTCTCAAATATAATACATACAACAAATGTATTTGTAGTACAGCATACCCTGTCTGTAATTGTTCTGGACTATGTCTTGTGTCAGTAACATACATTACAGATATCTTCATAAGATTCATATCAATTGTTTTTGTTTTTTTGTTTTGAGCGTCATTACCATAACGATGAGGGTATGAACAGAGATCATCTCATAGTCAAGCTCCTCTGTCATCACCAGGACTCCACTCTTTGGGTCCAGATGGAAGAACTTGGTGCTGTCTGGATGTAGGCTGCTGTGGATGGAGTACACCAGTTTACTGTTGGTGTCGGCGTCGTGCGCACTGATTTGCAGGATGTCTTTCCAAGGGGAAGTATCCTCAGGAACCCTCACCTTAAACACACAGGAACAGATGGTGGAATATTTATTTTTTTAAGTAATGGCAGAAAACAACAGGGTTTGAAAACTGGATGGGAAATTGAATTCCTGAGCTCTGACATTTCTAAACATTTTGAGGAGAAGAACTTGAGACAGGATCAGAGAGTGTGTTGGATGTCCTGATAAGCACAATAAAGGATGCCTGCTGTGGGTTTTGTGATTCTCAATGTGTCTAAATTTGTCTGTAATGTCTGGTAAATATCTTTAACTAGCTTCCTGAACAGAAATAAACAAAGCATGGATTAATAAGTTTTAATGCATTACTAATGTGGTTGTAACAAGTCAAGGTCAGGGTTTGGTCCGCTTGCATGTAACCATCAGATATATAACTACAATAAAAACACACTTCAGGTAGGCTGATAGGCTATCAAATGTGCTCAGACATAACCAATCATAATTTGAGTATCCAAACACAGAGTTGATTTTTCTTTTTTTTCTCCAACTGCTGGGGAAATTGCAACAGGGGCCCTCATGGGAGGAAATGGGGAATGCATCATCATCTGGATGTCTGAGTCACGAGTGTCCTGATGCCAGCAACACTACCGAGACTCGTCAGGGAAGACAAAACACAGCTCATAGAGGCAATTAAGTTATTTAATCCTTAGCAATCAATTGCCACCATTTGCGTCAAAAACATGCTCATTCTCGCAATCAATGGCAAATCAGACACGACGCACATATTTTTAGATTCAGTGTTATTTACACGTCTCAGGGATATCATTATCTCTGATGTCGATAACAAATATAAATCATACATCCTCTAAAAAATCAAAAATAGACACTTCTTGTGACTGCAGAAGTGTCCACCTTTTGTAGATTTCTTCAGTATCAAAGTAATCCAGTGATAGTTTTGGATTTTGGGGCAATCATTTTTTCAATAAGGGACAAGGTAGAAAAAGTGAAAAAAATACTGGTATAGTTTTAATGAAAAATCCTTTAAAAACATGTTTAAGGGACTACTTGTGATTCTGGAGGGCCAACAGTACTGTCTGCTTTTCACACAGGGTTTCATCTCTGACCATAAACATAATCATCTGTAAAGAATCCTTTTCGATATTATTGCTCTAATAACTCGCCTGTGAGCTCTACCACTCTGAATTATGCATTTTAATGAATCTCTCCTGGATTTCCTTGCCTCTCACCTCGTACAGCTTCTTCAGGAAGACAGGACGATGCTCATTCATGTCCAGCACACGGATGTAAGCCTGCAGTTCGGAGAAGGAATACACATGGTTTGAGAAAATGGATGCTCAGCATGAATAACATCAAATATGGAAGGTACCGCAGTTGCTTCACATGCAGCACCTGAGCCGCAGCTGCCTACAGGATTTAAGATTAGATTCAAATCAGATATTTTCATATGAAGACATAAATAGTTGTTTAAGCTCAGTGGGTTGATTTGCACAATGAAGGTACCAGCACATGTATAGTTTGTTTTCTTTGATCTCAACTGTGATGGAAAAGGTTATTTTGTAGCTTTTTTTGTAGCAGCTTTAGTTCATAATGTGTAGTTACAAGACAACTTGAACTTTAGTGAACAAGTCTCATGAATATAAAGTGCCGTAGCTGGTTCAGAAGAATGGGTTTTGGTTACTTCTATCTTTAAACCAATACAGTGGAGTGTTTTATTGTCACTTTCTGATGTTTATTTCAGATTACATTCTCACTTCTATATAACTACGTAGTAGTTCTGCAAAATGTGAGCTGAGCTGGTCATTGTTGGATATATTTTAGCTGTTAATGACTTTTGGCTGTCTGAATATACTGAAACCAAGAGAAGAATCAGTTGTTGCAAATAAGATAAGGTGTAAAAATAACAAGGTAGATATCATAATCTGACAACCATGCTGAATTCATGTTCATGTTCCTGGAGGAAAAGAGGGAAAAAAAGGCCTTTTTCAGTTAGAGTTCCTACTCAAACCAGAATTATCCAATCCTGCCATCAGGAAAATAAAAGTTCTCATTTGGTATATTTGCAAATTTCCACATTTCTGTCGTTCTTATTTGTTTGAATCCTACAAAAGTTTTTTTTTATTTTTTTTTTTATACTTTTTGCAAGTACGAGCCATGGTTTTGGTTCATGTTTCTAACCTGTGTGGTGGCGTTGTGGTGGCCATCGGTAACCCGCACCGTGATGTTGTAGTTGGAGCGTCGAGCCGCATCGAGCCGGCGGGCAATTGAGATGGTTCCTGTATTTCTCTGGATGTCAAAGTCCTTTTCCTCATCGCCACCTGAGAGAGAGACAGATGGAGAGAGACAACGAGAAATTTATTCCATCAGGTGTTGATGCTACAGTATGTGGGGTTATGAATCAGGCAGTGTCCAGCTGTCAGATGTAATATCTTCGATGATGTTTCAGACTCTGCAGGTCTGATTTTGACTGGTTGCAGGAATGATGCATCTTGGCATTGTCCTCCAGCATCTGAAGAACTGCAGTTTCCGTGTGTGTGTGTGGGGGGGGGGGGGACATGTTACATGACTACATGTTCTGAATGTAACTGTTTATGATATTATAGACACTTATTATATCCAATTATGTACTTTCGCATTGCAAATATTGTCATGAATTAAGAACCAATGTGCAGGACAAGGATTCAAGCCAACAATGCATCACTACATCCTGACTTAATTGCATAAACTGGTTTTTGAAAGTGTGAGTTTTGTAAAAAAAAAAAAAAAAAGGTTTGAAAAACAGAGAGCAAAAAACAGATTTTCTTCCCTTCATATGAACCCATCCATCACAGCAGGACTTTTTCATGGCCTCTTATTTACAGACAGAGCTGAGAAACCAAGTGAGACACAAATACCCTCCCACAACAGCAACAATACTGTCTGTCAGATCACCTGTCTTACCTTCTGTCTATCTGAATTGAGTTTTGGGAAGCAGCGACTGACATTGTCATCTAAGGACTCTTAGTTGATTGACTTTAAGGTGACCTGTGGAGTTTGTGAACACTGGTGATGCTGAAGTTCAAAGTTTTGATGAGATGGTTCTTGTATTGTTTCTACCATGATGATGCCAACACCCCAGGGCATTAATGAACCCTAAAAAAGGTAGCAAAACACTAATAAAAAAGGATAAAAAGATTATAAGTCAATGCCCTTTCAAAGCATTGAAAAAACTGAAATGTTGCAAATGTTTCACAGAAAAGGAGACTGATACTATTGATTTATATTTGAGAGTTTATAAATCCGATAATGATACATCACAGCAGGGATTCTTTAGTTTTCTTTCACGTAATAACATGAAGAAACATTTTTGATGCAAATAAATGGAAATTTACGGTAGAAAAATAACCTTGTCAGTGCATTTAATGTTTGTAAGATAACGCATCCTGGTGAGATTCACTGTTTTTTTGTTTACAAAAAAAAATTAATATTCCTTTAAATCCTTGAATTGAAAGCTGAGTTATCTGTTCGTGTTGCTGCCAATAAAATAAAATCTGCAGGTGTTCAGAAATCCTTTTCTTATGCATTGCTGTACCTATAGTTCTGTTCTATCCTTTATATATCCGGTTTTGTCAGATTATTTGCTGACTGCATGCTGGTTTTTCTTCTTCCTTTTGTTCGAAATCACCTCATTTTGAGACATACTGTGTTTTGAATCCGCAGTAACACTGACTCACTTTGTCCATCTGTTTCCTTTATCCTCTCTCCCTTTTATTTCTTTCCATCCTTCTTTCCTTCTCTCTTTTTCTCCACTCTTTCCTCTTCATCCTGCACCCCCGTGCTTTTTCTTGCTTCATGGCTTTCTTTTCTTTAGTCTTTCTCTCTCTCAGCAGGTTGTGTGCATGTATGTGAGAAAGGTAAACCTCATGCCTGCTCAGCCAGATGGTGTTTATTATTAAGATGTCCATCTTGCGAAGGGCTGAACACAAACACACACACACACACACATAGTTTTATACCTCTATACATGTTTCTACTTCTGTACATGATTGTTGTGACTGCATTCACATCATTATGCCACATTTTAATTTATATCACGTATCATTTATTTAAAAAGAGTGGAATGAAGCACTACTACACTGCTCTAATTTTCTACCTCTTGTTCTTTTTTCCTGTTCCATCTCAACATTCTACACAACCACAAATACACACACACTCTCTCCGTTTGTTCTTGATCGATAGATAATTGGGTCATCCAGGGGTCTTTTTCTGTCAGTTATGCTATAATGACTGAGTTGAAAGCACAGTAGGGTAACCAGCCACATTGACAGGTCTGTTTAACTGACAGGTCCTGAAATTGACTTCCTGTAAGACACAGAACAGTTCCCAGGAAGCCTTTCATGGAACAAAGATGGCTGAATAAGATGCAGCATCGCATATTGCCTGCAGATGTCTCTGCACAGAGAGGTACTGTAAAAGCAATTTTTCACTGTACTGATCATCGGGAAGATATGATATCCACGCTAAGGTTGAAGGTTCCATTCCCTCTGAGGCCAGCCGTGCAAAAAAATATCTTTTACTCATGCTAAATCTATGCAGGAGTTTAATCTATCTATCCATTCTTCCATCCATTGTCTGGATGTTTACATGGGTCAGGGCTAAACACACTCTGATAAACCCGTTGAACCTCCTTAGCATCAAACAGCAGGCCGAAATGAAACACTGGCAAGTGAGGAAAGTGGAATGTCTAGCTGCTACATAGCCAGATATTGTTCTCAGGAAGACTGAACTTTGGACTTGTGTTGGACATGAGTCCAACTGAATGCTACTGTTACTCTGGGTCCAAAAATGGTGGCGCCAAGTAGTTGGCTCATCTCTCTATCCATCTGACTGTGTGTTGAGACAGAACGCAAATTTCAAAGGATCCGCAACTGCATACAAAGTCAATACAGACAGGAGTAGACAGACCGCAGGGAAAAGTAACAACCAGAGTCTTTAATTAGTTCTCAGTTCAGTCAGAGGGTGAGCTGAACACGAACACACAGCCAGTGTGTCTGCTGCTAACATCTGTACAGTTGGTCCATTGGCTTTTTGGGGTGAATAAACATGGACTGTACATATATTCCAGATGTCAAATTTGCGCATATGATACAAGACAGAAATTATCTTCGCTTTCTAACCAGAGCAATCTCAAAAAAATACTGGCCAGACTGCCATTTCAATGGTCCTCAGATGATAATTCTTAAATCATCTAGGTGACCCCCTGACCTTTCCTCAAGCCCACTATCGAGTCCGAATCCCACCAAATCCCCAAATCTACATGGCAGTAATCAAGATATCACTATTTAATTTCTTTAGGTTTGAATAATGATACAGCCCACCCTCTAGCACTACCCTCAGCAGAAACTCAGTACTGTAGACTACTAGAAAAACAAAGAGCATGTTGTTTGTTTTATCTGTCACCTTTGTATTGCAGGTTATAATGAGCACTACAGCCCTACAGTATTACTCTACTGCTTTTTTTTGAGGAATTGTGCCGTAAAATCCAGTGAGCCATTTCATATTATACTGCACTGTACAAATCAACTTGACTTGTAGGAATTATTCTCCATCCTTTTTTCCACCACGTAGGATCAGTACATGAAATGTTTTATAATGACGGAATACATACGGAGTATTCTGAAAAAGATATGCTTCAGAGTTGAATAGCATTGTTGACTCACTCAAAGAGCCAGACATTCCCCTCAGGGCAAGTTGATGAGGTTGAAATGACCACAAAACAGATGTCCTTTTCTACTGCAACTTCCTCCAGCAATTGCTCCAAGGCAATAATACAAGGAGGTTTAATTTCTCAACTTGTCCTGTGTTTGCCTCAGGGCCTCCTCCAGGTACCTGACCTGCCTCCACATCTCTGCTCAGGAGAACAGCTACACGGTGTCCTCACCCTGTACACAGAGAATCAGGTCAACTTTCCAACAGAGAGAACTTCATTTTTTCAGATTTAGACCACAGCTCAGAGACTCAGACAACAGCTGAGGGTCAGAAATGAAGGTCGATTGATTCTTTCCTTTGATACTCTCTCTTAACCCCACTCCCCCCTTGCTGTACACTCACAAAAACTTCTACAAATGTGCGGCAGATGGAATGGGCTTATTTTGTTGCCGTTGTTTATAGATTCTTGTTCTTCTATCAGTAAATTTGAATCAGAAAATATTAATACAGTGTATGCTCATCCACTATGTATCACTAGAAAAGTTAGGCCAGATGTCCACTTGACGACATTTCACATCACCACAATACATTTCTCATATTGATCTTGGCCACTTACTCTTCAACCACCGCTATAAAATATGGGATCACTGTCAGGTGACCAGATAAGAGAAAAAAAGTTGATGAACGGGGTTAATTAATTGAAATGATAATACATATTTTATATATCATTTATGAAGAAAAGATTTAAAACATTCTCCGATTGGAGCTTCTTAAATGTGAGAGTTTGGTCTGGGTTAAACAAACAAGATGTAACGTGTTAATCTGTGAGCTTTAGAAGTGCTGGTAGGCGTATCAGGCTAAGAAGTCTTTCTGCTAAGCCAAGCTGATAGCTGGCAGTAGCTGTATATTCACCAGGCAGGTATCAAAGTGCTATTGACCAGCTCAACTAACTCTTGAAAAGAAGCATATTTCCCAAAAGGAACAATTTCTTTAAATTGTAATCCCATCCTTTAATGACGGGGAAATGTTTTTCATTCTCACTGTGTTCCTCAGGAAACCCTGCTGGATTCAGACCCCGAGAAGCCTGAACTCATCCACTCAAAGCAGATGCTCAACCCTCCCCCTGCAGGGGACAAGCCTCATCCTCCAGCAGAGGGCCACGGCCTCGGGCCTGCAGGTGCTGACCCTCATTCTGACCACATCACACCCAGCTGGGACCCACTCCAGCACAGAGATCACAGATCACAGTCCAGTGAAGTCAGAGGGACGCTGCATCCATCCAAACAGCAGAGATGCACCCCTCGCCTGCTCTTTGATATCCTGTCGATGATTTTGTGTTACCACTTGGCTCTAAACTCAGCGTGCAGTTTTTGTGCAGATTCACAGGAGGTGTCGAAGTTATTTAGACATCGATGGAAGTTACTTATCTCACGGCCAGACAGGCTCGATAGGCATCTGGGTTCTGCTGCTGGAGGGGAGGAAGGTAAAGCGGGACGATAAATACCTGATCATATCTGCATGGGAGAGAAGTCCAGTGACATAACATTCCCACATCTGCCAACGCAGAGATGAGGGTCGGTCATAGACAAGTGGGGGACAGAATGGGATGGAATAGATGGAATCGAATAAAACAGAATTAAAATACAGTCTCCTGTCTAGTCATCAAAGTAAAATGGAAATTAGGTGATGAAAAATTTGGTGATGTCTTGTGATTCTCACAATTAAAAATACAATGAGAAGAGAAGAGAAGCGAAAGAGGAGATGGATGATTTGACAGTTGACAGGCCATCATTATCATGTTACGTTCACAGACCACACAGGGAGAAAAACGCTGCACAATTATCCAACACTACAACAAACACTTCAGCTCTGATTGAATGAACACACAGCTGTCAGAGCTACTGCACACATGGAATAAATAAAAATGCAGAGGCGGAAAGCCACCTAATATATTAACTCAACTACCATATAATTTGTACTTCAGTTTTTCAATTCCGTTAGACTTTATACTTCTACTTTGGTATATTTCAGTGGGAAATATTGTACTTACATGCACATGCCCAAAAATGTAATGTATATACTACATAATATTATGTAATGCTATAGAATCAAATAGTTAACCGTGTATTACATAGTTAGCCTTAGAACGACCTGGACCCGCAACAATTTTATAACATGGCTTACAAATACATTTATCAGTACTTAAAGTAGTAAACAGTGACCTAAAGGGGGGCATTATTCACTATTACTGACTTTTTTTTTTTACAGTTAATACTTTTATAATACAAGAATTTGACTCACAATTGAGTAATTTTCTGTTGTGTCCTTTAGTTAAATAAAAGATCTTCCATCACTGACAATGCGGTAACTGCTTTCACATCTAATTATACAAAACATAAGATATATGTACTTTCAACTTTTTCAGTTGACCTACCCTAACCTCACATTTACAATGACAGATTCTGGCGCCCGAGGCCAAGCACTACATCGCATTCACCATTCACACACATTCATACACTGCGCCTAATGGTTCTTTCAGACCAAAAGCGAAGCGAGCGTTTTGGGCGGTGAGTTTTCATACAAAGTCAATGCAAAGACGCGTAGAGCCGCAATTTCCTGTCGGGCGGCGCGAAGTGACGTGAAGGGGGCGGGGCCAGCAACGCAAAGGAAACGCAAAGGAATTCGCGTGAGCTGAATATTTTCAACTCAAGCAACAAAGTGGCGTGACGCTGAGTCGCGATAGCCTATCGGTGTTGAGATTGTCCGGACATCACAGACAGCTTCAGAGTGATGTGTGGAGAGGGCCGGGCAGAGCGGGGGATTGAAAATCTGCTGGCCGGCTGCGAGCTGCTAAACTTGGGGGAGAGGTGCAGGGAGCAGACACCAGTAGTCGGTCGGATTCTGTTCTGAGTTAACTGCTTTTATTAAATTAGCTTTTTACTTTAGTTTTTGGGATTACAACGTTGATTTATCTTCACTGGAGCTTCTCAGCAGCTTCCGTGCACATCGGTACCAGTATTGTTGTTAGCGTCGTTAGCGCTGTCGGACTATGACTTCGTATTTATATAAAAACCGGACAAAACTGGGAATTGCTGGGAGAAAAGAAAGCGAGGAGGTTGAACTACCTGGTCTTGCTGACAAGACAGCATGAATTCATATGTTTAACAAATCTGCATCGTGTTGTAGTTATTTCGGCATCAGTTTAATCCGTTTATTGCTAATTAAATCACAGCAAAATGTTTACTTTGGGTTCATACACTTGTAGTAATGGCGAGTTGTGTTTATTCACGTTATCGCGTTAAAATCGCCTTCTCACGTTGTGTGTGAACTTGCAGCGAATGTACTCACGCGAGGAGAAAATTCGCGGTTGGTCTGAATGCCGCATAAGTGCTCAAACATTCACACTGGCGGAACAGCCACCAGGGGCAATTCGGGGTTCAGTATCTTGCCCAAGGACACTTCCACATGCAGCCTGGGATTGAACCGCCAACCTTCAGATTAACAGGCAATGGGCTCTACCTCCTGAGCCACAGGCGCCCCTGTAACTCCGCACCAGAATGTATTTAAGCAGCTTTAAACAAACACAAAGAAAAACTGATCATATCGCTTGTATTATGCTATGTTAAGAACACATACTGTACTGCAAGGCAAATACACTGCAAAGCAGGAGCTATTCCATATGAAACACACCAGGCGGGAAATGAGTTGCTTTAGAAAACAGCTGCCCAACTGAACTACACACTCATCGCTAAACAATTTAAAAGCTACAGATTCATACGAGATGTGTGAATGAGCCGGAAATATTTAGGAAATTGTACAGTTCAGTTTTGGATTCCTTTAGGTGCTTTCTAACCAAATTAGCATATATCATCAGTGTTAAACATATTTCCAAAATACCCATAATAAATCTTTCTGGCTCTTTTACGCTTTAATCATTTTGAAGACTATATTTTACTGCTACACGTGTGTGTAGATTCCTCAGGTCGATCAGGACTCCTCTGCTTCGTGACACAACGCAACGCATGAATGTCACAAGACGTAACATCCGGCGTCAGCAGCAATGAGACAACCGAATGTCCCCTCAGGGATGCAGAGAGTGTCTGTTGTGTTCCGTTGGGTTCTGGCACAGATTGAGCTTGGCACAGCAAAGTGAACAGGAGGAACCTCGGTCTTTCTCTGCACACGCTGCCCCGCTTGGCAGGAAACAGCCTGGCAAACCCTGATGTGTTTTCCTGGGAGGCTCAAAGGGAATGAGAAACAGACGCCTCCGGAGTCACAGGGCTTATTTCCACTTCAACTTAAAATGTTGTAACGCCTTTTGTTTTTCATAATGCTCTCTGTGACAGTCTTTCTCATAGTGTCCGGGGCTGAGAGAAGCCAGGGTGGAGGGAAAAGGAGAAAGGAGGATGAAAAGTGGAGAGAGGAAGAGGAGGAATGGCCAGTTGTCCCTCGTGTGGCGATCTGGCAGGTGATGAGAGGAGGAATGCTGCTGATTTATCCTCACAGAGAGAAAACGTCCTGCTGATACCACTGACACCAAGACCTTTCCTTCCTCTCCTCCTCCCCCTTTTTCACTCTAATCATCCATCACAACTGCGGTTGCAAGATTGTCTTATTTCAGCAATCTGTGTACAAAACACACACACATCTTTTCTGTCCAGGTGCTAAGTCCAAAAGAGTTGAAAACAAATAGATCTGCACACCAAATAACTCCTGTAAAAATGTTTTGTCTTTTGCTGGTGACGGTTTGAGCACGAGGCTCTTTCTCAGACTCAGGAGCGGAGTCCAAACAATATAAGATACCATCGATTTCGCAACAACTCACAACACAAAAGCAGTGCTATCTATCTATCTATCTAAAAAACTAATATTTCTGCTAAAAAAAGACATAGACATGTCATAGACATCAACAAACAAGGAATTATGCCAAAATCTACAGCAAAATTGTGAAGATTTGGCTGAAATACTAATCAGGAAACATACTTTTTTGACATTTAATGGGCACGTGTCTGCAAGTACACTGTATTAGTTGAAAATTAGGATAAACTTGGATATCCAAGGTGAACAAGGTCAGTCAAACCCAACGGTTACAGCCCACTTCTACTAAGCCTTACATTCCCCTCTCTAAGGCATGTGAAAAGCTGGGTCTGTCCTGTGATTTTCTTTTTAATGGCCGCACAGTTACTTTTCTATGGATTTAATGATGAGAGAGTGAGAGCCAGGTGTTTTAACTACCAGACCACCAAAGTGTTTTGCCTTTTTTCATTTTTCAAACCCATAGTCTCTCGTGTTGTTTCTAACAATAAGGTAAAATGATAATCTTTTAATAATTGCTCGCCAGCTGACACTGTACACAGGTCGGCGCAATGGGCTTTTTTAGCCCTGACTTATTTCTCCCAGGCATAACAGGGAGGAACAGCGGATTTAGCCAACAAAAACAAGACACAACTGTAAACAGAAAGTGAGATGGTCCAAACATAACCATGAGCGTGGCAGCTTCCATGTTGGTGAATCTATGCTATTATAATCTTCTTTTCCATTCTGCATGTTTTAAGTGCACTGATGTACTGCAAGTCACACCTAGATATTTCCTGCATTACTAGTAAAGTTTGGTATCAGAAAACATCCATCTAAAACATCAACACCAACCAAATCCCTCGGGATCAAAGAGCGTTCAGGGAAAAATCCACTGGAAAACAAGCATGGAGACCAGATTCTATACCAACAGGAGCAAGGCAAGTACACAAAGCAGCCACAAAATAGGTTGGGATTCAGTCAGGCATGGGGCCTGGAAACGCTTGCTGCTGCCCACCCTGTTGCAGTCTTTCTCACTTTCTCCATCTCCACTTAAAGCCACATAAGTTCTGGCAAGCTGAACTTTTACAGGAAATAACTGAAGTTTAAGAGGCTTATTTAGGAAATCATTAAAAAGAATCACCACACAACAAGTCTTGGAAAAACACTGAAACTCACAGATTGATTATATGAAACCGTAAAAATATCAGAGAGTAAAGTGTCTTCTTTTAACCATGCCCTTCTCTGCTCCAATATCATTCTCTGTTGCAGGACTTTGCTGACCTTTAGAAAATAACTTGTCTTCTGTTCATACTGAGGCTCATATGGATGGATGATGTTTGTAACCTGTTTGTATTCTCCGGTGCGAGTCGGCGCTTGACAAGTCAGCACTTTGGCTTAAGTGGCAATATGGTGGATGTCAGATATCATTTCCTAATATGTGGTGCTTTTTGCCTCGGCTAAAGGAGCTGAACGTCACACAGAAGCGGAGACGGAGAGACTCTCTGTGATCTATGAGAAGTCATTACACAGTGATCACTGAGCTCTGATTTCAGGTGCTTTTTTTTGTTTTCTTTTCTGTCCTTTCTAGTCAAATTGAGCATGTTGTGGAAATAAATATAAATAGTTTTTTCATCCATCCCATGTCTTCTTTTGGAGATCATTACCCTAATTTGTGTCATGCTTGTTTTTAACAGAGCTTGAAGTTTTTCCTGTTTTCCTCAGCCTCACCTGCACAGCTTCTGATCAATATTCAGAGTGTGTGCACGTGTGTTCATTTCCTCTCACCTATGATGTCAAACCACCTCTGCCGATGGGTCTCCGTCATGATGATGCCCACCATGTGAGTGATAGGCTCCGTTTCCATGACAGCAAAGGTGAAGAGGGGCTCATCAAACGTGATTGGCTCAGCAGAGGGCTGTGGGCGGGCGATCCACTCTATGTCAAGTCTCGCTGTAGACGAGTGGGACGGGGTGCCCTGGTCTGTAGCTTTAATCTGGAAATTAAATTAAACATTTTAATAGTTTAAAAAAAATAAAATAGAACTGCTGTAAGAGAAGACTGGAGACAGAGTAGTAAGTCTGGTTCTGCCTATCTCACAGAACAGAAAGGCTTGGTGGCATGGGTGCCCACAACATCAAATCTCAATTAATGGCTGCATGATGTCATCACAAGTAAGAGCGAGTGGCAGAGCGTTTAGCTGTGTGAAATTGTGTAACATTTGAACTGCATAACCAAGCTTCTCTTCATCATTTTCAGCCAAATTTAAAACTTGTTTTATTTACAGAATTCCACCAAAAAATGCAGGTGTTTTAAAAAAAAAAATAAAAAAAGAATATCAGTTTAAACTGTGTTTAAGCAAGATTCTATGTTACTGTACACAGATGTTGTTTTCTGCTGCTGGTTCTACGCCCTCAGGGTAAACAGAGAGAGACAGTTAGTGCTGCAAATGGTATTTGTGAAATAAAATTTTCAGCCAGACATATGTAGTTAGGATTTTATTTTATTTTTTTTTGCATTCTGCAAAACTTCTCTTTTTTTTGTATGACCACGTAAAGCAAAAATGTGCAAATCCTACACAAACTGGCTTTAAATCCACCTTTTACCAATTTTTATTTGTTGACAATAAGAAAAACAAAGAATAACACCAACCTTAAGCTGCTCAATATATGTCAACAGAAGATAAAATCTTACAGAAGTTTTCCCTGCTGATTAACCTCTTTGGCTTCCATAATGCAGAGTGATGACAAGGACTGTGAAAATTCATTGGTTTTACAGCAGGTCTTGGTGAAGTGCCTTTCAGGGTATTAAGCACGGGTAATTGAGCATCTTTAGCAGAGTGGGTGGGCCCCGGTCAAGACTTTAAAGTCTCCACACCTTCTACAGAGACGCAAATGAAGCACATATCTTTAGAAAAGGTATTTACCTAAAGCCTATTGAAATGCAAACTAATTATCACTCTTGCTGAAAGATGGGAGGCACGTTTTTTGCTTTGGAGCCACACAACTCCAAGTGGGCAGATCAGATTTGGCAGCAAAAGCGGCCAAAAGATGTCATTACCCTAAATCACGTTCTGGAGACCTACCGTGAGAATACTGTAGTTTCCAGGCCAGAAATCGCCGTGCGATGTCACCACACCCGTCACTGAGTCAATCTCAAAACGCTCGTCCCTGTTGTCTTGGAGCTTGTAGGCCACCACAGCGTTTGAGCCCTCATCGTCATCACGGGCGACCATCCTGCAGACTTCCTGTTTACCTGCCTGGAAGCGCTGTTCAGGCAGCTTGACGTGGAAAAGTTTGTCTGTGAACTTTGGTCGGTTGTCGTTGGCATCTAGAATTCGGATCACGACGGTGGCGGTGGAGCGCAGTGACGGGGATCCATTATCTACAACGATTACCTGAGAATTAAGAGGAGAGTTTAATGTCATAATAACTTCTACATTTTTTTTGTAAAGCTAGATGGAACCCTGTTGGCAATAAAAGACAAACAACTCTGATCTTCCACTGTTAATTTGACTTTACTTTGTGATGAAAGAATGATGTATGATTGATTTATATAATTATTATCTGAAACGTTTTGGCGTAGCTCAACATGTGAAATTTCAGATTTAATTTTGTTGTCAGCGTAAGAATAAAAGGGCACCAGTTTTTCCAACTGAGAAAACGCTGAACACAAACTTTTCTTTTAGTTGCAGTGCATCCTGGTCTATCTCCTGCTCCTGTGAATTTATTGATACTCTGAACCTCAAATGCACTACAAAACAGCTGGATTCCCTGTTTCCCTTTTTCAGCATCAATCCGAAGGGAAGTAAAAAAAAATAAAATAAAATGTTGTTTTCAAGAGTCTCACCTCAATGGTGTGTTCTGGTTTGTCCTCCCGATCCAAGGCCAAGAGAGTGCTGATAACACCTGCGAGCACACACACACACACACACAGAAGGAATCAATCCTGTTAGTGTGCGAGTCCCAGGAACTACAAGTGTTAATTACACGTAAACAACAAAACAGACTGGAGTGTTACTGCTTCTGTTATTGTAGGGGTGTGTGTGTATATGTGTGTAGGTCTCAGAGCAGTAACAGAGCTGATTGCACCTAAGCAAACACATTTTGGTTTATGGATGTTGTTTCTGCTGTTGTTGTTCTTGCTAGTATGTCTGTGTGTGTTTGTGTATGTTTACCCGGTATGAGGTACATCCTCTGGGGTCCATGCAGTATCAGTGTGTATGTCAGTGTTTCTGTGAGTCTGTTCAGCCAGTTTTCAGCTATCAAACACTTGAACTTGGAAAATGCTTTTTTTTACCTCATCAACATGTGTGTGTCATCATTCATATTGATATCTACATTTAGTCTTTTCATTTACTTTTGTTTATATATTTAATTCATTGCATTTGTCTATGTAAAAATCATATTGTATCAAATAATATTGTATTGTATTTGAACTTTTGTATTACGTAATGTGTTGTATTTCAACTTACGGTTGAAAAAGAGATTTTTAAAAAGCTAGTAAATGGACCAATTTGTCACACTACTGTGTCCAATACTATTTAAAAAACAGCACATTAAACCAAATAATGTCAATATGACACCATTAAATAAATGTTCATAATCAACTACACATTGCAGACCATTTATGGCACCACTGTGAATCTGTTGAAAAGGTAATGATCATTATATTTCTAAATAGAGAACAACCCTGGCATTGTACAGTTTTCTTTTGCTTTGTCCCCATGCAGTGCTTATTTTTGAGCGGAAGAAGACAAGACAAGTCTGAAGACGAAAATTGGCATGAATTATTCTAAATGCGTTGAATCACTGATTCACTGGGCTAAAAAGCCAATCAGAGAGCTCTCTCTCCTTGACAGTCTTCACCGTCCATTCAACAAGCTAAATCAGCAGAAGCACCATTTGATACACGCCGACTAGAAGCAGCGATGCCAGACTCAGTGAAAAACGACGTCTGACTGGCAGTTTGGTGAATCAGCGTCTGCATCTCGAACAGTGTGTTTGTTTCTGATGAAAGATATAAAGATGTGGCTCAACCAGTTATTCAGACACATCTGCTGTGTGTGTGTTGGGAGTCTGTTTGTTTGAAGCTGTTGGGAAACCTGAACGTTCTACTCACTTCAGACCTATAACCTGCCAGGGACTCTCAACAGTCTGCTGGTACGCTTTTGTCAAAAAAGAAAAAGAAACCTTAAATATGTGTAAAGATATATGAAATGTTTTACACTTGTGTTGCACACATGCTAAATTTAAACTGTAGGGCTTCTAGTAGATTAGTTGACTAATATGTAAACAGGCTCATTCATTCAAATAGATTTTTATAGTCTGGCAAAAAAAAACTGAAGAAATAAAAATGGAGAAACAATCTGAAACGTTTTTTACTTAATCCAACCAATCAGTTAGTCAGAGAAATCACTTGGATTTATCTCTTTTTCCTGCAGCTGAATTCATTTCCCAGTTGGGATTTTGACCTCATCTCATCTAGTCTAAATAAATTAAGTGAAGTGTTTTAGGGCAGCTGGTAGTGCTAATAGGAAAACCAGAGACACACTGGCAGGTGATGACTGCTAATGCTGCTGGTAGCATAATAAGAGGAGTTAGGTGGCAGAGTGTGTGGATAAGAGAGATGTGCGTGTTTATCCTCTTCCACAGCAACACAAAGCCCCCATGTTCAGTGTTCATCCAGATTTATATGAGAATCTGACACTTCTCAGCTTCTGAAAGGATAAACATCGGGTTCTGCAGTAACAATAACTCTACAACGGTGTTACTAGAGAGAACTTATAGCAGACATTTGTACAACCTCCTGTCCCCTCAGACGTCCACTTGATCATAAAGATGATTGAACTAAAGTTAACTTTTTATATGGAAACAAAATTAGGAACATTTTTAAAAGTTTGATTAAAATGGTCAGATCATATGCGTAAAAGGGTTGATAACATTTTTACACTTTTATGATATTTTCTATTTTCATTTAACTGTTTTACTGTGTACATATTTTTATTGTTCAATAATCAGCTAATGGTCATCTCTAAAGCACTTTGAATTGCACCTTCCACTGTATTTTCAACATTTTAGTTTCTATGGCCTGGATAGATCTTTTCTTTATCTCTTTATGTGCCAAAAACTAGTTTGCAATTTTGTAATTGCTACCTTTTATAATAACAACCAACTTCATAACCCTTCGTTCAAAAGCTAGCAGCTACAACAAATTATATGCAACACATAGTTGAAATCGACCAAAGGCTTCAATCAGTGCCTGGGAGAAATGAATAATCAGAGGTGGTAAGCGCTGACGCCCCAAGCCACATCAGCTTGTGTATTTTTTTGCTGATTGTTGTTGATTCGACAACTGACTCTAAACCACATTGTCCCAAAACCTCTACTCTCTTTGGCTTCTTTCCAACGGGTCATTCTAGTTATTTTATGATTATGTAAAGCATGTATTAGTGAAGTGCCTTTTTTTTCCTTTTAAACCTTTATTTATTCCTTCAGGTGAGCTTCACTGAGAGGAAGCCTCTCTTTTGCAGGAAGGCACTGTTACACATTCACACCTGGAAGCTGCCCAGTACAACCGCAGCCTGGTCTACTGGCGACTAAGCAGCTCCACTGGAGCTGTTGGGGTTATGGGCCTTGCACCTCAGTGATGGTAAATGAGGGAGGGCAAGCACTGCTTGGTTTACTTTCCACACCCAAATTTAATCCTGCCGGTCCGGGAATTAAACCGGCGACCTCCCGGTCACAAGCTCCCTTCTTTAACCTTTGGGTCACCACTGCCCAAAAATAAATATTTAATATAGCATAATTACAGCTTCACTATGTTTGAGCTTCTTTGTGTCACAAAAAATGTATCTGAGTAGTAATAGCAGTATCAATAATCAATCAATCAAAGCATAAAAGAGAAACTTCAGCGGTTTGCTTACTGCTGGATAGATCAGCGGAACAGAATTGTTTATGAATAAACCACTAGACAACATGCATAGTATATATGTCATTGGAATCACACGATTTGTGTAATTTAGGTTGGTTCTGTTTATTTGTTAGGACCCTGCTCCCACACCTCCTCTTGTCTGCCTCCTTGGCAGACAAGAGGAGGTGTGGGAGCTGTTCTCAGTAGACAGAGCTGGTGAACTAAGTAAAGTGAAAGCCCTGCTGAGGGTCGTTGAGGTCTTTTACGACAGTGCAAACAAGTCCTGCTGGGAGGACATCATTAGGACAGGTGGGGCACATTAGAAAGTATGTTTTTGTCATCAGTGCAGACATGGGAATCAGGGGTAAAGCCTCGTCTCTCCCTCGCCGCCTGTTTTCACTCAGCCGTGCTGGACGGCTGTCAAAACCACGTGAAGATAAACAGTGTTCTCTGGCATGTCAGGGCCCGGTTTATTTGCTTGCTCGTCTTTCTCTCTACACTCACTACCAGTCTGCTATTCCACAGTGGCTACTTCCCATCTTGTTTTTTTTTTAAATGTAGCCTTTATTGCGCTCAGTGAGCCGTGTCAAGCTCACGTATTGAAAGGATATGTCTTAAATTATGCTGCCTTTCTGAGCAACATTTCAGCAATATTACTGAGGGAGTGGGAAGAAGATTCTCAGGCTCACAGAGTCAGTTGAACATATTAAGATTGCAAAGCAGGAGTCTGAATTCACTCGGGTTTGTTTAGAAGGAGAATTTCTCTTTTCAACTAAGATTACAAAATTACCTCTTCATGAACAAATGTATGCAAATCAAGTCGTGTGTGTAAATAAGCCCCTGGAAAGAGCAGCAAACGGCCCAATTCATTGCTAATTGCAAGAGTATATCCACCAAGCTTGCGCCCCTGGGCCTCAAAGTGCTCCTCATTATAAGATCTCAGAATCATCCAAGATTCTGAGATGGAAAAGCTCTCTACTCTTGTTTGCATGACTTACTAGCAATGATATCTGATCACTGCAAGAATTCTGAGTGGACAAAACTTCTCAAGGTCAGTTCAGTGATCAGTTATCCCAAAATAGACAGAATGAAAAATGACAAACAGTCTGGAGGAAAAGGAGCAAAACAAGGATAATGTTATTATATCGATCTTCTGTGTTTTGTTCTAATTGTCAAGAATCCCATGAAAAGATGAAAAGTAACAATGTGTTAGTTCATCTCTGAATACCTTCGGACTTCTGTGACACTCTGTCCTGAGCCCACTGGTTCGTAATGAATTTGTAAATCTTTAAAAACCTTTATTTAGCCAATGTTATTCAAACAGAGGGAAACAGTGCATTTGTTGGGGACTATTTTCAGCAGCGATTAATCCACATGTGATGCTCTAGTGAGTATTTGGAGCAGCAGGGTGGTGAATGTGGGACTGAGACAAAATAAACTACAGTGTGTGAGCAACAGTGTGGCTCACTGATGTTTTTTTTAATAATTTCTGGACAACAATGACACAGAGGAAGAAGAGATATTAGGCTTTGATAAACACACAGTGCTTGATTTGGGTCTTTTCAATGTA
The DNA here is from genome assembly GCF_021292245.1 of Micropterus dolomieu. Taxonomy (NCBI): domain Eukaryota; kingdom Metazoa; phylum Chordata; class Actinopteri; order Centrarchiformes; family Centrarchidae; genus Micropterus; species Micropterus dolomieu. Next base: position 30,695,502 of record NC_060168.1, on the reverse strand, counting down.
TTTGTTGGCAATAATGAAAATTCAGAATATCACCAGACTGATCCTTAAACGATAACTAGTTCTCACTTTGTGGTTGTGAAAATTGTATGTGTATGACAGTGTAAATGTAAAATAATTAAAATAATCTTATATTTTGTGAAGCAAGGTGCTTTAAGGTTCTACAGTAATTTTAGGATAGTAATTTGTTGTCGCTAAATTCTAATGAACATGCACATTCCTGACTTGCCAGGGCTTGTCAACAAACAACTTTTTTGTAAAACACAAAATGGCATTGTCCTGGCCTCCAGTACCACCGTAGCAAATCTCCGACTTATCTTTGATCAGGATATGGCTGTAGAGTTCCCACGTAAAACAAACTTCAAGGAGCTGCTTTTTTTTATTAAGCCACTAGAACACTGCAGAATTCAGGTTTACTTGTGGTTCCTAGAGTCTCCAGAAGTAGAATGGGAGCCAGTGCCTCAGCTATCAAGCTCCCCTCCTGTGGAATCAGGTCCCAGTTTGGGTTTGGGAGGCAGACACCATCACCACATTAACGAGTAGGCTAAAAACTTTCCTCTTTGATAAAGCTTATAGTTAGGGCTGGCTCAGGCGAGCCCTGAACCATCCCTTACTTATTCTGCTATAGGCCTAGACTGCCAGGAGACTTCCCATGATGCAAAGACTTCCTCCTCTCCATCTCCAGCTGTGTGCATTCTTATCCCATTAATCCATGTTGCTCACTCAGCTTCTTCTCCTCTCTCGTAGTTTTGTGCTTCCACGTCTCTTTCCTCTCTCCTTCTGTCACTTTCGGCAGGTGTTTCTGCCTCCTGAGCTGTAATGTCTAGATCTGTGGTTGCAAGCCACCTACTGAATCCATGTTCCTGCTCAAAACTATTATTCTTTTTATTACTAGTATTACAATTACTATTACTAATGTTATTTGTTTTATTACCACTACTATACAATATGGAAATTGCATTGTGCTACTGATTTTGGTCATTTGGCACACCCTGTTTCTCCTGCACAAACCTGTTGTCAAAGTCAGACAATAACTAGTTCAAAGGAATTCAAAGGAATAACAATTTTGCAGATTGGACCTGATTTTATATGCGTTTCTCCGTCGTTCCCCTGCTGAAACTTTATCAACTAATTCTTTGAGGCTGAATCAGACGGACATTTTTGCAGTATAAAGTTTCAGGAGAATAGCAGCTTAATCATAAACCTACATTCAGCCATGAGTCATTTTCATCAAGTCGAGGCATGAGTGGTTTCTACACCAGTCACCCTGAACATTTGTGGAAATAAGCTGAGGAGTATCGTGTTCTAAAGATCAGGTATCAGCAGCACGTTTATGCCCTTTAAGGTAACACAATCTGCCTCATTTACACGGACTTATTTGATCAGGGAATGCTGATTTTACTTGTATTGTTTATTGTCTGATGATTTTTCACGACACTTATGGGTGAAGCGTTGCTGCCTTTAAGTAAAAGGTCACATTATCTGTGTGAATGTCAACATATCCAACATATTTGTTCCAATTTAGCCACAATAGAATTAGTGAGATCACTTATGTTGGCTGATAAGGCCTGGCTTATTTTTTATTTTTAGTTCTTCCCAAAGATGTTAGATGGGGTTGTTCCACACCAATCTGGGAAAACAATTTCTGTACCAGGTTGTCCACATTCTTTTGGCAAGATAATGTCTTTCTGGAGCTTCCATGAGGTTACAATTTCAGTTCATGTAATGCTGAGCAAGTTTTATAATGCTAATGTTGTCATAATTGTTTTATGAAATATTTTTAGATATAGCTTCTTGGTTTAATTAGGCTGTTTTTGACATTTGTATCGTATAGTTTGTAATCAGTTGAGTTATTTTCAGACGCTTACATGTGATTGATTCTTTGTTCCTATTTTTATTTTATGTGGACCCATGGAAGACTAACTTTTGGAAGCTAATGGAGATCAGATTTGAGAATGAAGGACACATTCCACTAGCTTTTCTGCATGAATTTGGGTTATCGACATTAAACATAACCCAGTCTACAGCAGAGACAAGATATCAGAAAAATTTAAATGTAACATGTAAAAACTACACACAGACACAAATCCCTTTTCAACCAAACATCATTTCATCCTGTGTTTGTATGCATGAGTAAAGTTATATCAAATACACCTGGTTTTGCACAAAAAGGCATGTTTAAATATGACACTCTCCAGCTGTTTCAACACCTTCTTACCTCCATGCCTTTGAATGACGTGTCTTTATTAACACAACTCGCCCTCTCTGCCTATAATCCTTTGGTATACTGGCCCTAAGGTGTGGACAAACACCAGAGCTACCTGAAGATTATATGACGACAACAGGGCTTGCAGTGGCTTGCAGCACAAGAGCTAATGCTACGCTAATTTGCCTGAACATCAAAGTCTTCACCAGGAGAGTCCGTTGCAACTGTCAAACATGAGCACTCACATACCTCAGGGGTAACTAAAACAGCAGGGGGGTAAAAGGACTTTTACCTCCCTGCTGTTTTTCTCTACAACTGCACATCATTTCAAACCATGGATGAGTGAGTTTGTGAATGACCTCTGAAGGGGTTTCTCATTATGAAGTTTAATTTTTAGCTCTGCCCTTTCGGCGACACTCCTATGTTCTGCATGGCTTGCTCTGCTCAGACGTGCAACAGTCCCCCACCCCCACCCCTTGTGGGAAATAACACTGTTAGGTTTTACAGCTGCAGCAATATCCCTGAATTAAAATGTCAATCTGCCATGGGGAAATGGTGACAAATACAGATATGTTGAAACGATTTGTGAAAGAAGGCACTGAGGTGCTATAGATGTCTTATATTTACAAGGAGAGTTTGAATCAAAATGTAAATCAATCAATCAATAGCCTATATTTCTGTCTAAACTGCTTGTGAAATAGGAGGATGACACTGTGCAGGCTGTTCCAATTACATGCTATATCCCAGAGTTACTGTATATCTGTCTGCCCATTTGTTAGCTCGCTAAAAGTTTCAATTACATTTTTCAGGGTCATGCAGAACTATTAAAGCTGGAAGGGGAAGGTGCGTAGAGGATTCAATTTTAAAACAAGATCTATATTATGTTCTTATTCTGCATATTATTCTTGTAAGTGCAGTCTTTAATCATCATAGATAATCTTAGTTTAGTAAACAGGCTTGGGGAGAGGATTAGATAAGGAGGGAAATCAGGTAAAGGTAGAAAATTGGAGGAATGTTTGCATCATGTGACATAACCTATGTGTACTATTTCTGTTGGATCACGTTGAAAATCAAAGAAATAAATATATATTATTTTATATAAAACATGTTATAATTTTAAACCACCTGTTAAACCCCACCTGCTTACATGTTTGAAAGTTTGGTATTTCAGTTAAGTACCCACTAATTTTAAGGCAACTGAGTTATAACTATTATGCACAAATAATGTAGATGTAACTGTCATGGGGAAAATAAAATGTTGTTTTTGAATGATGATAAAGATTCTATAATGATGTTTGTACAGGCTCAGATTCATCTGAAAGCCTTTACAGGTTTGTTTGTAAAAAAGCAGACCCTCTACCCTGGGCAAAATACACCAAAAACAGAAGCTTAACTCACCAAAATATCTTAACAGGATGCAGAAACATTTTCTAGGATAATGTTATCTCAAGGTAATCAGTGACTATTTCCCCTTCTTTAACTATGAAGATGCCCTGCACCAAAGGCACCGTGATGCACATTGCCTCAATTTCTGTGCAATTTGGATCATAACAGAAATTTTGTTCACTTTTACAGACAATTTTACAATGGGACTTGGTTATCCACAAGACAGGTTAGGAGTAGACATCAGGCAGATGAAAGCCTGTATTATAAAGGCAACATGTCATATCATGTTCATTCCTTTTGTGTGTTTATATATTTTAGAACACAAAATAACCAATTAAATTAAGATTTAATTTGTTTCAACTGCATGTGTTGTCATCTGTTTTGAAAAGGTGACATCCAATACCACTGGATTTGCAGTAAAATCAATCAGTTACTGGCAATTGTTTGCATATTCCATGGAAATGTATAGTTTTATAGTAGATAACGTTTGTTCATTCACTCTTTATTACCTGTTTTGGGGTCCACATCAAAGTACGTCCGGTGAGATTCCAGCATTTGAAAGGAAAGCTTCCCCTCAGAAGAAGTGTCCACATCTTTGGCCAACACCTGGACGACGGACTTGACCTTGTCCACATTCTCCTGGACGGATGCAAAATACACTGGCTGAGAAAGTTCTGGAGCGTTGTCGTTAACGTCCAGGACCTCCAGGAAGACATGAATCCATGAGATCAGGGGCTCAGTCCCCAGATCAGTGACGTAGACAGAAAGCCAGTAGTGAGGCATCATCTCGCGGTCCAAAGTCTCTGTTGTACGAATCACACCTGAGGCACATGAAAGGGTGGGGAATTAATTGTTCACTGTTTTCACTTGTGAAGAGCACACCAGTATTTACTTGTTTCAAACCTGCTGCTGTGCCCCAGGAATTACAAACACTTCGGCAACATGGGTGACACTTTTGTGTTGCTAAAACCTACTC
>NC_060168.1:30662062-30690837 GCF_021292245.1 Micropterus dolomieu | reverse complement strand
ACCCCTTGTGGGAAATAACACTGTTAGGTTTTACAGCTGCAGCAATATCCCTGAATTAAAATGTCAATCTGCCATGGGGAAATGGTGACAAATACAGATATGTTGAAACGATTTGTGAAAGAAGGCACTGAGGTGCTATAGATGTCTTATATTTACAAGGAGAGTTTGAATCAAAATGTAAATCAATCAATCAATAGCCTATATTTCTGTCTAAACTGCTTGTGAAATAGGAGGATGACACTGTGCAGGCTGTTCCAATTACATGCTATATCCCAGAGTTACTGTATATCTGTCTGCCCATTTGTTAGCTCGCTAAAAGTTTCAATTACATTTTTCAGGGTCATGCAGAACTATTAAAGCTGGAAGGGGAAGGTGCGTAGAGGATTCAATTTTAAAACAAGATCTATATTATGTTCTTATTCTGCATATTATTCTTGTAAGTGCAGTCTTTAATCATCATAGATAATCTTAGTTTAGTAAACAGGCTTGGGGAGAGGATTAGATAAGGAGGGAAATCAGGTAAAGGTAGAAAATTGGAGGAATGTTTGCATCATGTGACATAACCTATGTGTACTATTTCTGTTGGATCACGTTGAAAATCAAAGAAATAAATATATATTATTTTATATAAAACATGTTATAATTTTAAACCACCTGTTAAACCCCACCTGCTTACATGTTTGAAAGTTTGGTATTTCAGTTAAGTACCCACTAATTTTAAGGCAACTGAGTTATAACTATTATGCACAAATAATGTAGATGTAACTGTCATGGGGAAAATAAAATGTTGTTTTTGAATGATGATAAAGATTCTATAATGATGTTTGTACAGGCTCAGATTCATCTGAAAGCCTTTACAGGTTTGTTTGTAAAAAAGCAGACCCTCTACCCTGGGCAAAATACACCAAAAACAGAAGCTTAACTCACCAAAATATCTTAACAGGATGCAGAAACATTTTCTAGGATAATGTTATCTCAAGGTAATCAGTGACTATTTCCCCTTCTTTAACTATGAAGATGCCCTGCACCAAAGGCACCGTGATGCACATTGCCTCAATTTCTGTGCAATTTGGATCATAACAGAAATTTTGTTCACTTTTACAGACAATTTTACAATGGGACTTGGTTATCCACAAGACAGGTTAGGAGTAGACATCAGGCAGATGAAAGCCTGTATTATAAAGGCAACATGTCATATCATGTTCATTCCTTTTGTGTGTTTATATATTTTAGAACACAAAATAACCAATTAAATTAAGATTTAATTTGTTTCAACTGCATGTGTTGTCATCTGTTTTGAAAAGGTGACATCCAATACCACTGGATTTGCAGTAAAATCAATCAGTTACTGGCAATTGTTTGCATATTCCATGGAAATGTATAGTTTTATAGTAGATAACGTTTGTTCATTCACTCTTTATTACCTGTTTTGGGGTCCACATCAAAGTACGTCCGGTGAGATTCCAGCATTTGAAAGGAAAGCTTCCCCTCAGAAGAAGTGTCCACATCTTTGGCCAACACCTGGACGACGGACTTGACCTTGTCCACATTCTCCTGGACGGATGCAAAATACACTGGCTGAGAAAGTTCTGGAGCGTTGTCGTTAACGTCCAGGACCTCCAGGAAGACATGAATCCATGAGATCAGGGGCTCAGTCCCCAGATCAGTGACGTAGACAGAAAGCCAGTAGTGAGGCATCATCTCGCGGTCCAAAGTCTCTGTTGTACGAATCACACCTGAGGCACATGAAAGGGTGGGGAATTAATTGTTCACTGTTTTCACTTGTGAAGAGCACACCAGTATTTACTTGTTTCAAACCTGCTGCTGTGCCCCAGGAATTACAAACACTTCGGCAACATGGGTGACACTTTTGTGTTGCTAAAACCTACTCATATTCTTAGTAAAAGAGAAGCTGGACAGCACAGAGTAGTTTTCTGCACATAGTTGCCTTCAGAAGCAGTTTAAATTTGGATACCCTGAGGGAGAGCTAAAAATTCATTTTTTCCTTTATGACAATGAACTCTCTTTGCCCCGATTTTATCTCAGGCTTAAAGTGCAGAAGCAAGCTAATGGAATGCACAACGGTATGTTCAGAGGTCACAGGGTATCCTCTGCAAAGTATATGACGATGGAAAAAATAGACTAACGGCCTTAAACACGCCAGAGGAAATATCGTGTTGTACAACCATGCACATGTCCTGTCTTATCCTAAGCTAAGGGAAACTACATGAGGAAATGGATTGCTGTAAAGATTTTCTGTGATAACTCAGCGTGTCATTGTTCTGGGGTATAAAAAACTTCACTGGGCTACATTAGCATCATGGTATTAACGCAGACTCTACCTGAATCTGACCTTTGACCTGCCTAGAAGTGAACAGTGCTGCCACTTACTCAAAATCCGATCATTCAAACATCGTAAATTATAAAATACACAGTTTATTTAGATTGAAAACAGCCTTGGAAAAAACAAGGTCATTAGTAGCTGTTTCTTGTGCTTTGAATCCTAGTACATGATCTTCATCGGCAGATTTGCCCAGCTGTCATGAAGAACAGCTATTAATGGATCTTGTGGTAAAATTGTTTTTTGCCAGCTGCTTTTTCCAAGTATGAACTTAAATCTCAACTTTCAAGCCAACATGGATGAGAAGTCTACAATTAACTTTTTCAGTTCACTAGTTCTTGGTCAAGACTTACAGAAGTCTACGATAGCGGCCAGGCAATACATTAACTAATAAAGTTAGACAACAACTTCTATTAGCTCCATTAGCCATCCATGTCATGCGAACAGAAGCACCACAAACGATTCAATTCTAGCATTAGTGTAGATCAGGAGAAATTTTTTTTTTCCCTTTTCACCAAAAATACAACCACCAATACTACAAAGAAGAACAGTGTTTCTTACCTGTTTCCTCATCAATGGCAAACACTCCAAGACCAGAACCCCCATGGATGTGGTACCTGACAACTCCATCTCTGCCCAGATCCTTGTCTGAAGCTGTAAGCGTGACCACCGGTGTCCCCACAGCTGCATCCTCCATCACTCCGGCTTCATACACAAACTTTGAGAACACAGGCCTGTGGACGTTCTCGTTGACATCCAGAACCTGAATCTCCACAAAGCAAGAGGAGGAGAGGGAGCGAGGGAGGCCGTGATCCACGGCCCGGACCGTGAGGTTGTAAATTGGCCGCCTCTCAAAGTCCAATTCCCTCTCGAGGGTCAAGGCACCTGTAGAGGAGTCGAGATGAAAGATCCCGCCTTCTGTATTTTTAAGGTTGTAGGTGACGAGGCCTCCACTGCCCAGATCCAAGTCAACGCTCTCAACCCAGACGAGGAGAGTGCCCACGGGTACATCCTCTGGAACTTTTATTTTGTAAACTTTTGGTACAAATTTGGGTGGATTGTCATTTATGTCTTGCAAAACCACCACAAGGTCAATCGTGGAGAACAACTGAGGGCCGAGTTTGGCTTGGTCCCTGGCCTTGATCCAGAGGTCATGCCTGGGAGAGGTTTCTCGATCCAAACGCCCCGTCACAGTCACCTCACCAGTCTGTTCATCAATTCTGAACATATCAGTTGATGTCAGCAGGGAGTATTGGACATTACCGCTCATATCTACATCAAGATCTATTGCACGAGCTGTAAAAATAATGGAGTCCACCTCCGTGTTTTCAGGCACACGTATCACATATCTCGGCTGATCAAAAACAGGAGGATTGTCGTTGACGTCCATGACATTGACTGCGATGAACTTCCATGCAGATGTTTGTGGTGTTCCCAAATCATAAACAGTGATGTTCAAAATGTAAAACTCTTTACTCTCTCTGTCTAATGGGCAAACTAAGCAAAGCTCGCCAGAGAAAGTGTCAATGGAGAAACAGCCATCCTCATTCCCGCTTGAAATGGCGTATACCAGCTTACTATTAAACCCAGTGTCAGTGTCTGTTGCCTTGAACTGAACAATGGTGGAATTCAGTGGATGGTCCTCAATGACGTCAATTGAACTCGGGATGCTCAAATCAAACTTGGGAGAATGTCGGTTGGTGATGTGAACATCTGAGAACCTGTCTTCCTCTAGATTGGTTAAAATGGGTTTGATTGACTCTATCAGTTTATCGGTCAGCTGTTTGAAGACGCCTGTTTCCTGGCAGTGGAGCGTTGCATCATCACCTTTGTTAGTGATAGTTACCCTGACAACTGAAGCTTCAGAGGAATATTTGCCATCTGTGGCAAGAACTCTCAAAGTGTACGAACCCGCTCGCAGGGGAATCGGCTGCTTAAGGGAGATGGCTCCTGATACTGGATCAATACCAAATACTTGGAGCTCATTTCCTGACTCGATGACATACCTCAGCTGCTGCAGCTCATCTATATCAATGGCTGAAAGCTCAACGATTGTGTGCCCCACGGGTAAATCTACAGGTACTGTGATGTTGCAGCCCACCCTTTCGAACAGAGGGATGTTATCGTTCATGTTGTTCAGGGTTATCGTCACGGGGCATTCACTGACCTGACTGAAGGGGCTGCCGCTGTCTGAGGCCCAAACTCTCAGGTGGTACCGGCGTTTCATCAGCTCGTAGTCTAAGTGTTCGGAAGTTGAGATAACACCTGTGAATGAGTCTATTGTGAAAGGTAAGGGGCCTGAGTTGGCAATAGAGTAAGTCACAAATCCATTTTTGCCTTTATCTTTGTCTGTGGCTGCTACTTTCAAAACACTGCTGCCAACGGGGGTGTTTTCATCCAGTGTGGCCTGATAGGAGGTGCGGGTGAACTGTGGGCTGTTGTCGTTTTCATCCGTTACCTCAACCACTATGTGAGTCTCGGCTTCACCATAATTGGCTACTACATCAAACTCATACCGATCCTTTATCTCATAGTCCAATTTCTCTGTTGTTATGATAATTCCTGTTTTGGGATTTATCTTGAATTTACTGCTGTCTGGATTATTTTTGATAGCAAAGGTAACATTATAAGGGACTGGGGTAACGGAAACCTTAACTACATGAGCTTTAGGGGGTGAAAATTCACTCAGTGTGACAATGTAGGTGTCTTCAATAAATGCCAAAGGGCTGTAAAGATCGGCTGGAATGTGTATTTGTGCAATTGGAGAGAGTAAACTCGGGAAGCTCCTATCTTTAGCTTGAAGCGACAAATTCAGCCCAAAAGGAGTTTGAGACCAGATAATCCTCTTTGTAGAGATCACTTGGAAGTCATTGCCCTGCACACCTAAGGGGATTATCTCAAAACACTTGTGGGGATCCCCTCCAACAATATTAAGGGATTCCACAGGCTTTACTCCATCCTCCACGTGGACATTGATAGTTATTTTGCCGTCTGTAGAGACTGTGGGTGTGTGGGGAGGTGTGATAACTGGAGACCCCATGGATATCTTTTGTACATTTACCGTAACCCTGGCAACATTACCAAATTTCTGAACACCAGACATCTTTTTTGTCCTGTCCTCAGCTAAAACAGTAAGGTCGTATCTCTCTGTGCGCGTGTGATTGAGCTTCTTGATGAGGCTGACTGTGCCTGTGAAAGGGTCAACGACAAACGGATGAGCTCTGCTGGTGAAAGAGTAATAAAACTCAGCGTTGCTTCCAGTGTCGGCGTCTGTAGCACTAACTCTGACCACACTGGACTTGAGTGGAGTGTCTTCCCTGATGGCCACGTTGTACGAGGCAGGATAGAAAAGAGGCTTTAGGTCGTTGGTGTCAAGCACCTGGACAAAAACCTTTGTCTTTGCCTGGAAGTTATAAGTGTTTTCAGTTGCCTCCACGGTGAGAGTGTAAGTGTCCCTGACCTCCCTGTTGAGTTGAGCTGAGTTACTGCTGCGTGTTTTGATCCTGAGGAAGCAGAAATCTCCAACTTTTACTGCCTCTGCTTGGAAAAGGCCGTCGTCATCACCTGAGACGACACTATATTTGATTTCCCAGAACAGATCTGTCACTTCAATGCCCATCTTCACTGGCGTCTCAATGTACGTCCGCGGGGCAGAGTTCTCGTTGATGGTGGTGTTGTAGAGGTGGTGTGTGAACCTCAGCGGCGAGCTGTCTTTTCCTTTTCCCATATTTCCATGACATCTCGCCATGTGTAGGAGGACTGCTGCTAAAGTAAGGAGAGTTGTTTCAAGAGCTGCCATCTTTAGTGTCTCCATGAAATCCTCAGACCTGTGAAAAAGAGAAAAAAGACACAAATAAATGCCATGTAATAGACTATAAGTCTGGAGTAGGAGAAGCCTTTGTCCTTGAGTAAATAGCCTTGCCTGTATCACCTTGTATATCTGCAGAAAAACATTTAATACACTGATAATTCTTGTACCGCCACTATTTTGTAATTAGACCAATGATTTTCCCACAAGCTCAAAATGGACACAGAATACACACTGACAGCAGAGGGGAGGCCTGTGGCAAAGAATTTGACTCCTGTTCCAACTTGCTCTGACCAAAAAAAAGTAGGAAAAGAGTAACACAACACATTGTTTCAGAAACAGAAATTTGCCTTCAAGTCTTTTCAGACAGGTGGCAGCTCAAACATGTAATCATTCGTTTGGTGGCTAAATACTAGCAAAAAGTATTCAAAATCAAAAATATTTCTTCTAAGCCTTTGTCATCACAAAGCTATGAGCAGGCTTTTGTAGATAGATGACTTAGTATCATGCAAAGGACAGTGGGTCCTGATCTGAGTGTAAGCAGCTGCGTTTCATAGGTATGAGCTGGTGATTGCTGTATGTGCATTAGACATCCCTGTAGGCATGAGCCAACAAATTGCTGCTTTTTATAATAAACAGAGAACATGGATCCCACACTATTGAAATTTCAATATCCCTTTTACGAAGGTGACATGGCCAAAATAGCAGCATGGAATATTAAAAATACATAAACAGACAAATCACTAAGTGTACATTAAATGAATCATATATGAAAACCAAAGACTTTATTATTTAAAACATTTACATTGCTAATAACACGTGTCTTGAATGCTGCATTTAATTTAATGGCAACATTTCTTTAGGTTATTCCAAACATGCATAAAATAGATTCTGAATGGATGAAATCTTGCTAAATCTTAATGACTTGAAATTAATGTATAAGACTCACCCATAAGACTCAAATTTATTTAAATTTATTATTTATATATATATTTTTTAATTTATATTTATATATTTATTTATATTTAAATTTTTGTGTCTACTACAAAGGAATTTTTCCAGTAAAAGCGCCCACTAAGTGACATCTTTAGTAAATAGAAAAAAGTACATGAAGCCCAAATGCTTGAAAAATTACAATGACAAAATCAGTTAATTTTATTGTTTCAAATGGCGTTTTTGTCACCATTCTCAACGCAGGGCAGGTGATTCTTTATCATCCGTGGCTCCACATAAAACCAATTAACAAGTAATTTACAAATCAACCCCATTTTGATGGATACAACTATGTGTAACCCAAAGGGGAATGAAAATAATTGAGCATATGAACTGCAAAAAGGATTTAATAGTCCAGCCTTTGCATGTGGATTCCATATTCTTTAACAGAAAACCCAAATGTACATAAGAAACATGAAAATTCATGAGCCAACGTAAGCCCATTTGATGCACAGCCACATCATGCCAGCTCAATATTCACAACACCCAGAACTGACAGTAGAGAGAACTGGAGGGCAGAACACTTTGCCCTTCACTGTGCTGTGACAGCCCATCCAGAGCTAAAAGCAATCCGCAGAGAACAATCTGGAAGGCAGAAGTGACGTTCCCCCGAGGACAGCAATGAAAAGATCTTTATCATGCTTTTGACCCCTTTCACTCTACAAAGATAAGCTAGTTCAGATATGAAAGAAAATCTAAACCATTTGACACATCACATCATTAGGAGTCCTAAATAAACATCGACACAGAAAGTGCCAAGACAAAAGATGCCTTCATATTGTGCCACAAAGTTATGAATACCTCAAATTATATTTGGGTTTATGAAAACGACTGTCCCTGGGTAGAGAATGCACAGAAAGTTCAGGTCTGTGTCTCCAGATAGACTGGCGCTGGGGGTTCCAGTAGAGGGTGACAGGTATGTGGGGTTTTATCTCAAGTAAGGGCACTTGGCTGATAATCAGATTGCTATAGTAAGGGTCGCTATTTTGGTTTTGGAAGAGATTTAAGGAATCTTGTAATCTTGCAAGATTTTCAGCAGTGTCATTTTTCTATCTCAGAGGCCAGGTTAAGCAAACAGTTTTAGCAGAATTTAGTCCAGGGTCTGAGTTGTATTTTAAGTCAGGGACACCACACATATGGTACTTGAGGGTTTTTCTTTTTAGTCTAAAGAATCATGAGATACCTCATAGACTGCAGGTCTCACTGCGTGAATGCATATCCAAGTGGACTATTTATTTTGTGCAACAGTGTATCTGGCTCCTAGATTAGAATACATGCATATACATACAAATTTCTTATTGTTCTTATTCTCAAAGATTTGGATCTACAGGGATTTTATAAAAAATGGTATAAAGTAATCCTCAGTGTAATAATGACAGGTTTAAGATGGATGTTGTCTTTAGAAAACACTTCATTATTCTTATCCCTGTGGACAGAACAAATCTGTCTAAATTCAAATGTCTTAAGCAGGGATTTAGCAGTGCAATTCAGGTTCCTCTTAAAGAAACAGTTCACCCAAATTGCAAAAAAACACATCAGTTAATAAAACAATCTTCTTAGCTAGAGAAATGCACCTTGGAAGTCAAAGTTAACTTCTTTACATATGTTTTATGTATACAGGCGTGCAACTTTGAGTTTTACACAAGAATTACACATTTTTTTACACAGTTGTTGATCGGTTTTACTAATCTTTTACCAATTTCATCTGATATATCTGATAACTAATCTGTGCGCTACAGTACCAGTCTGAAATCACCAAACAGGAACTTTACCTGGCAACAGATCATTCTTTTTCTGAAAAATCTGTAGGCAATGCAGCAATGCAGAAATTAGTCACATATCTAATTTGTCTGTTCAAGGAATTCAATCATTGTAATCAGTTGTGCAGCCACTGTTGAACAACAGATCTCTAATTTGGCCAGTACTGGGTTCTGAAATCTGAAAACATTTGTCTTATTCAAAGAAATTACATATGAGCCATGATCTTTGTAATTTAGGATACAGAGCATCGAACACCATTTGGTAACACCATAACTCATAGGAGAAATACTTACACAAATATTTTCTCCTGTAGTGTTTCTTGCGAGGCTGACACAAAGGTAAATCGGTGGCTAAAGCCTTTAGTGATAAACCAGAGGAGGGTGATTTACGTGGGAGATGAGGATGGATTACACTCTGATTGAAAATCAAGAAACATAATGAATTCCATTTGAATGTAATGAACACTGTGCCAGACATGTAATGGAACCCACAAATCAGCAGTACTTGCCTCATCGTTACACTCATTAATACTCATCATACTCATGTCATACACTCCGTATAGAGATAGCTACCGTGGAAGTGCACCTCTGTCTTGCAAGCTGGACTTTATTTGCTCCATATGGAAACTGAGCTGTAAATGATCATTTGTACCTAAAATAATCCAAAATCAGAATGAACAAAACTGTATTGATTTTGTTAGTTTTCAGTCACTACCACAGTCTGTCACTACTACAGATGAGAAGTTTGTGTCGTTGCCACTTGTGGAAAAGCTGCGAACTGACATGTCATTCAGGCCCCATCCACACTACTACGCTTTTGTTTAAAAAACAGAGTTTTAAAACGAATACGATCTCCGTCCACAGCAGCGTTTTAGCTGCGTATCAGAGTTGATTGTCTACATTAAAACGACAGAAAACGCACATCTAGTGGCCGTTCAGAATAAAGATATACAGACGAAGAACCACGCAAGATTTTATTTTTTTAAGAAGAAGAAGATATGTTGCGAAATTCATTCTCTGCATTTAACCCAACCCTCAAGGGAGCAGTGTGCAGCCGCTGTGCAGCGCCCGGGGACCAACTCCAGATCTTTACCAGTGTCCGGTCAATAGCACTGACTGGAGAACCTAACATGTTTTTGGTGGTGGGGGAAACCGGAACCTTCTTGCACAGTGACACGCACAGTAGGCTACAAGTGTAGGCTATTAGTATTATTTACACTACGGTCCACAATATTTTAATAAAAATACCAAAGCAAAACTCTGTCAGTAGCATCGTGTTTCTACTTTGCGTGACTTATGAGATTCAATCATTAGCATCTGCGTCACCATTTCTAAAGACCTCCGTTTTTGCCCGTCCACACTAAAACGCTACCCGCAGTTTTAAAATGAAAAACGGGGTCTGCAGCGTTTTCAAACATCTTCGTTTTAGGTCTTCATTTTTGTCATTTTAGTCTGAACAGGAGGTGCAAATGCAGCAAAAAAAACACAATAGGGTGGATGGGGCCTCAGAGTTTCAGTGGAGCCTGTAATCTCGACTGAACCTGAAATTGCACTGAAAGGAAATGTTCTTGTTTTCATCCAAACATCCAGTGCTGCAGGCTAGAAACCTCAGGCCTTTACCGCTGAGGTCAGCTCACACATGCAGACCCACACCATCTCAATCACACCCACATCATCACACACACACCTCCATACCGGTGTGTGTTCCAGGTAGCAACCTGCAGCCACATGTCCTGCACCATGTTCCTGGATCACATTTCACCATCATCCCTATGGCTCCCAGCACACAGAGCAGTATCTGCAGCTTTATTCATTCCTCATCTCAGTTGATTAGTTGATTGACTAAATTTGACTATATAACAATTAAAGCCAGTGTAATAATTCTATTAGACAGTAGTAGTAATAGTAAAATCAATGAAGAAAGAATGCTTAGGTGCAGCTCCTGCTGTCTACTCTTGGTTATATAATTTTACAGTCACTGTCCACTTTTTTACCACTCTTTGGTGCAAATTACTTTTAACCACATAGACTATTTCACTCAGTGTGATGGTAGCCACTCATTTCCTGTGTTATGACTATTGCAACACAGACAAGTTGAAGCACGGATCCATATAGCTGCCAATCTGGCTTTGTAAATCCTGGGGCGGTTTATAATGGGAGGGCAGGGAATATGGTTTGATCTGAAAGAGCCAACAGCACACAGCAGGCCCTGTCAAGCCCAGTGGCATAAAGGGAATAATCTCCATATGTTTGTACAAAGGTTCTTTACCAGTAAATTGTGGTAAAATGGTAATGGTAGAAAGTGGTCTTATAAGGGAATTAAAAGATTTCAGGGTTTTCCTTTTTACACTGAAGACTATACTGCATTATTCCTCCTCCTGCTCCGTCTCCGACTGCTTTCATCCCATTAACCTGTTTCCTGGTTTTTGTGAAGTGATTACACCCCCATTCTCCAAAAGAAAGGAAAGAATGGGGAGCTGCCGAGATTCGTCTGAAATATAATAAGGAGGTAATTGTGTTAAGGTTCAATTTTGGATCTGGACGTTTCAAAAGGAATCACTTAAAACGAATGAAAATACGTGTTTATCTAATCATTTATTGAAATTATACACCCTTGCAGTAACCCGATCTACAGACATTAGTTTTGTCCTGTTCACCTCTACACCTGCGGTGCACCCTAACTGATAGCACTTTATTTAAAATCCACACAATTTAGAATTTATAAGCAGTATGAAAAGATTAACATTTGTTTAGTACAACTCAGTGTAGTTGCTATGGTATCAGATTTAAGGCAATTTCAAATTAACATTAACTTTGAATTATTAATTATTATTATTTATTATATTATATATTTATTTATTAATATTATTTGTTTAATATTTATTTTATCAATACTGCATCAATCTGCATGTGAAATGCTCCATCTGAGGATGTTGCCCTTTTACCTCATCTGACTCTCATGGCCCAGTCATGATGGTGCAAACAAGTTTTCCTCCACATGAAACTAAACTTATTTTCAGACTACATCTCCTTTGCATAATTGCGGAGATCAATTTTCTCCCCATCTATAAAAGAACATCAACATCCTTAGTCTGCACCTTGGTACAATCTGACACGGTAATGAGTCTGTGCTGCAGTATTAAGCCATGATGGATGGGGAGGCTTTACCCGATGTCAGTCTATTAAGTGCTCAATCTTGTATCATGGTGGAAAAAACACCCCAAATTTGTTGACGACAAAGCGAAGTGATGTTTCGATCCTCCTTAAAGATTCACATGGTGAAATAAGCCCAAAATGTCAAATTTGACAATTAAGTGCTACAACACGGTGTTACAGCAGCTGGTCCCATTCAGATAAAAGGCCATGGACACTCGGTGAGACGTGCAGGTCTTTAGCATTTCAAGCTCTGTCAAAAGTTCTCTGGGGTCTTTTGCAGAAGTGATGACAAACAACAATCAAAGGACAGGTACAACTAGTAAACTAGCAGATAAATAAGGTTAAAGTTTTCAGAATGTGACGGAAAAGGGTAGATATAATTATTCCTTATATTTTTACAAATCTTCACAACTAAAATGCCTCAAGGTTTCTATTTATCTATCCGGGTGGTGAGTTAAGGGGCTTTGTCCTCCACCTCATCCTTGAGAATAATACATTACCATCCCTACTAATCCCTATTCAGCTGGAAGGTTTCTGTAAATTGTCAGCAGATATTTGAATTGCATGCGGCCTGTAGAATACCTTGCATTATCCTCTGCACAATGTAAGGTTTTGATATAATGGCATCCTTTCTCCCCCCCACTTGATAGAAAACATCCACTGAGAATTCACTGAGCCTTATTGATTCGCGTTGGACCAATTGGCAAAGAATGGGGGCCTGTACGCATGATGTTGTGGCTTAGGGCCTTTGTACTCTGTACTGCACAGCCAATTTTCCGCCTCATATTTATTTATGAATTATTTTTGGTGAGCAGAGTCGGAGTTTTTAAGCTACACGTATTACTATTTTCATATAAACAATGGAACAAAATGGATATGTGTGAGGTGTTGTTTGTAGTGACAATCCCACAGAGAATGATCAACTCTGCAACACAAAATAACTTATTACACAGTCTGTTTCATTTGCACCCATACAGTGTTTTTAATAACAATGGCTCTCCACTGCTGAAGACATATCTTTAATAACAGCACAGTGAAGCGCTGCACTCCCCTCCCTCACTTCTCAATCCTCAGGAATTGTTTAAAAAATTCAGTGGCCAAACTCACAATTTTAGCATTAACAGCTAAGTCAGTAATCATGGTTCATAATGAAGAAGTGTGATCCGCCTCCACATGGCCTTGTCAACCTCCACATCATAGCCTAAACTCGGAGACCAAACCTAACCTGGGATCTGTGTGTAAACTGTGTGTCGACCCAGATACTATTTTCTTGCATTGTAGTAAATATATGGGGTAATTTTCCTGAAATGCAAGAGCATTGGTTTAGTTTAAACAGTGGAGGGGAAAAATAAAGTGAAGGGTCTGGAAGTCCTCCCCCAGAAAAGACTTAATTTCCTGCAGTCTGTTGAAAAAATCTACACCAACGTCTCTCCATCTATATGAAGTGAAACACAATATTCAGGCAGTATGTGATAAAAATATTAAAATTTTATGGTTTTAGGCATTCTGCATCTATTGCTTTTAAATATGTTTTCTCATTTAGATCAACTTTTCTAATTTAATAAAATCCCTGCTGTCAGTACACATGTACACATAGCTTTCCCTTCTATTTTGAGTCTACGTTTGGGGAAATAATCTCTTAATAGGCCTATGTGGGACCTTTTCACCTCAATGATAAATTGATTAATGTTAATTCAGTTATAAACTCCTGGACTTTAATGGCTCATGTGTTTCAGCAGGTTTTCTGCTCATGTTCAAAACTTCCTGCACATTCAGAATCTTTCCCATAGTGTTCTATGACATGTCCAGAAAAAAATTGCAATATTACGAGACTAACGTCATCATTTAATGTGAATTCATAATATTTTAAAGTCTACCTGGCCTCTACTCTGCTGTGCATGACGTTATTGATCCGCTGGTATATAGGCTATCTCCTTTAGACCGTTATTAGACCGACACAGTTTGGGACAGCATGCTGCATGTGAAACCAAAACCAACCTAAAACACTACTGATCAGGCAGAAATCTCACCACAAATTCACACGTTAACTTCAGCAGCTCCGATGAAGTGCGGCTCACAGTCCAGAACAGAGCAAGGCTACGCTTCAGTTTTAAGATGTTTATATTGCAAAACTCTACCAGTTACATTGTTGTCTGGACTCACAGTGCGAGGTGCACATGATTAAAATCGCCGGTGCTGCATCAGCTGGGCGGAATCGAAAACCTTCCCTTGCGACAGGCGCCCCCTGACAGCCTACTCAAAATATCAGATCCCTACATCACTGAGCCTTGCCAGACCACCATAAGAGAAATAACAATTGTGGACTGGTGTTGACATTCAAATAACGTTTACTTTTGCAGCCACACTTTCCCTGACATGTCTTCCTGCTTCCAGATCCAGTTCTAAGCATTGCAGGGTTAGAGGTAGGACCTGAATAAGCCTGAACGAGTCACCATCATTCCCCATTCCTCACTCTGACATGTTCTAAGTTATGGAAACTGCCCCCTAGCACTCTGGACTCACTTTATTACTTCTTCCTGCATGACTGTTACCAGTGCTCAATGACTCTGACACTTGACCTCTGTAGAACGCCAGTCTCTAGTCGAGGTTGTAATCCATTCTTCTCTTTTGATCCATGCATTAGCGCTGGACTACATTATTCATGGAACATTGTTCCTAAATTTCATACAACCTTACTATCAGAATTGTGGGGCGACTGTGACTCATGAAGGTAGAGCGGTTGTCCACTATCAGAAGGTCAGTGGTCAGATGGACCTCTGCCATCAGTATATGAATGTATGTGAATGGCTATATATGACGTAGTGTAAAAGTGCTTTTAGTGGTCGGAAGACTAGAAAGGAGATACACAAGTACAGACCATTTACCATAGGTTTGAGTTTTATGGTAAAGAGACAGTTTTTCACATGATCTGCAAATGCCCACTTTCCCCACAGCGCTCCTTCATTCCAAGTCCAATCTGATCTAATCTAGGAATTAAAGCTTGCTTTATTTTTTTCATTCTACATAAAAGCACTGGATAAATTACTAAAAACTAAATGCCATCTGCAGAAACTCTCACAGCTAACTCCTTTGCATGAATGTACTTTCAGATCAGACCTCCTGGGTTTTGTAAGGGTGGGGTTACGATCCTAACCCCTGTCTGGAAGGGTTCAGAGGTTGGGAAGGGTGCGGCCTCCAATTTAACCTCTCTCACACCCACAGCTTGAAGCAGGGACATGGAGGCCTTTAACTGGAGCAGAGTGGTTATATTGGGTTGAGCTAACAGCCCTGAGCTGGTCTTGTCTGGAGGTACTTAACCCTGTCAGGACTACAGAGCACTCTGATGAAACTCAGAAGCCCTGAGAGCAGGGCGAGAGTCTCTCTCTTAAATAAATATAAATAAAAACATCAGTATTCAGTCACTGGGACAAAATATACAAGCATGATTACACATAATGTAATGTTCGAGGTTTCACAGTAAACTCTGACTTGTTTCTTCATGTCTGTTTAGATGTTCCATATGCTGACTTTCTTTCATGCTGACTTTCTTTTACCAACTCTGCTGTAATAAACTTTGTAATACTGAACATTAAGCCATAGCATGCTAAAGTATAGGGGCAAAATCTGTGGAAAAAACTCTTTTCTGGTATATGTAATTTATTTTGCGATGTTATACTCTTTTCTGGAAAACCATTCAAGATACTCTTTCTGTGTAAACTAACCAGGCAAGGATGTCTGTGCTATTTTTGCATAATTCAGCCAATGAAATAACTCAAGTACTGCATTATACTGTTGTATTGCCATGACACAGTACCACTAATTTGTCTGCACAGTGGTCTAGTGAAACCAAAGATATTAAAAAGATGGATACCTTCGTATAAATGGTGTGACAAAATCTGTTATTGGTAGATAATTGTGTGTTACTGTATATATCTCCAAATAACCAAACCCAATACAGTATATGATTTTATGCTTTGCTTAGCTATACCATGACACCATATGACACTATTCTGTGTTAAATTACAGCATCCTTTAATGGAACACTATATCACTATATATTTTTTCATCCTAACCTCATACTGGAGTTTTGTACAATACTGCATTGCATTTTCAAGGTCATCAGCCTGGGAAGCAGAATCCTCCAGGTGAAAGACTTTGAATCTGACCATTGCAAACGGAAGCTTTTTGTCTCAGTAAATAAGCTCCTCCCTACCCTGCACCAAATGTCCATAACTTTTATATGTTGCTGTTAAGCAAAGACTCTGGATAATTCTTCCATCTCTAGTCTACAATAACAAAATCTTTACTGTCACAGCATCTGTAAAAGTTGTCTTGGTGCACCACTGTGGGCAGTCATAAACATTCAGTGTGAAGTCATGGAAATGTTCTGGGGATGGTATTTAAAGTAAATGTGGGAAACACTAAGATATTTGGAGCTTTACATTAATTTTGGGTTATAAAAGTAGAACATTTAGAAAAATGGACTGCTTGAAAAACTAACATATTAAAACACAATTTCAATTATACTATTATTCATACTATTTGTTGTTATCTATAATACCGCACTTTTGTGGGCCTCCTCTCAGAGCTACAGTGTGCAGGCTTAGGTCATGTCATGGGTGGAAGTTTGGGTAGCGTGGTCGGGGGTGTCCCTTCAAGTTAAACTGCCCCTCCATAGACGCCCGCACCCACACCCAGAGGGTCACTCAGGCCTCACAACAAATACCATAATTGCAGGGAGGGTCAGAAATGCCACAGCAGCTTTCCCTGTTAGCAGGCCTAGCCTTTCAGTCGGGCATTCTGACAGTTCGATTGGACCTGACTGAAAGGGATGGGTAGGTAATGGAGAGGATAGATAGGTGTGAGTGTCTTTTGGGGGATGCAGTGGCATGCGGTTGTTCGCATTAGGGTGCATTGCATCTCATTTTTCCCTCTTGTCACTCTCTTATTGTTTCTTTTGCTAGTTTTCAGTCTTTCCTTAAGGAGTGAAGAAAATAGGTGACAACTATGTGACAACTCATCTGGGTGATTTTCTGCAGCTTACGCTCAGACAGCTAAAGAGGTCAACAGCCTAATTACAATTTAAAAAGCTCTCAGGCCACACTGAAAGGTTTGCATGTGCCTGGCTGTAAAATTTTAGCAGGTCTGTGGAAATTATGCTTCCTAAAACTTTACTTGATGAGGTAACTAAAGTCACTTAATCATACTCCAACAAATTATAGTGACTTATCAGAGATATGGCATTTATCCAGGGTCATGAAACCCAATTATGCGCCAACATGCCTTAAAATGAAAGCATCAAATGAAAGTAACATCTAAATACAATTTGCATTTCACAACGTTAACAAAGCAACTACCTGTGTGACTTTCCATTATGTTAAGTCACCTTTCCAGAAATTAATTGGTCAGTCTACTCAGTTTAAGGTTATCTTGGCTCCCATCCATCACAAATGCCATCCTCTATTTCATAGTACACGTCATGCAAGCTGGCCTCATTGGGAAGTGACAGGACTCAATGGACACTAAGCAGGAGAGAAAATCCAGCTCCTGACCTGAGGAGCTTTTGAAAAAGACCACAAATGCTCATCATATCGTTTCGCAAAGATTTGGGTACATGAGCCATCACTGTTACAAAAATCTGATTGAGCAATTTATTTCCACACAGAGAAAATCCTCTCTAGGACAAAAAACTAAGACAAGGGAGGGACTCTTTGACCAAAGTTCAAACATCAAGAGCTCAACTGCATGCATTGACATGTGCTTCCACTGCTGCTCTTTACCTCCCCTCCCGTGCAATCGCTCCGAGCTAAAACTGTCAGAAATGAAAGCTTACTAATCCTTCATGAAACTCTGAACAACTCATGCACACAGCCATACACACCCACACTGTTTTTCTTTTCTCTAAAATAAAGTTAATTACATAATTGATTCTCTAAAATTTCAAGCGTTTCTTGCAACAGTTGGAGCTCAAAAACATTATAAAGCACCATGGGAACCTCATCAGCACATTGTTAGGTTCAAATTATAATCTTGCACTGACATAAGAAGGAAAATGTGCAAACACCTTATTATTTTCCAGCTTTTGTATGATTTATATGTTGAAAGTAGTAAATAGTTTAGCGCACTTCTACTCTGTTTATACATAATCCTTGGCAGTGTTAATAGTAATATTATGATAATAAACAGTGGTGTTATTCCTCACAATAAACAGCAGTGTGAAGTGAATTGAAGAAGCATGCATGATGAGTGACAAGGAAAACTTACCTCAGGTCCAGTTTGGTGACTCTTTCAGAAATATCTTACTCTTTTCGCCCCTCAGACTTCAGGAACTTTAAAATTCCTTTCACAGGACGGCAACAACCGTTGTACTCCCATTGCGATTTGGTGTAAAGTCCAAAAACAAAAAAAGAGAACAGATACAGTAAAAACACAGAGTTGTAGGAGTGTTATTCAACTGCCGCTAACTTAAACTTCAGTGCCTTCAAAGGCTCTAAACTAAAGTGCTGCTCAGACACCTCAACACTCCCTCAGGAGTCTCATCTCCACCCACTTCTCACACTGTCCCTCCTCTCTCTGGGACACACACACACACACACACACACACGCCTTCAATGTGCCCAGATTGTGTGGGCTGCGCTCCCCCCTCTTTTGCCTGTGGGCTCAGGCCTTTGGGCCTTGGCCAGGACTTTGCTTCTGGGGCGTTTGCATGTGTGTGTGTGTGTGTGTGTGTGTGTGGTATCTTTTGATTCGGTCTATCTGCATTACGTTAAATAAAATTTAGTCTGATACAGTTCAGAACTTTTTCCTCGAAACGTATGTGATTTGCCAAAAGGTTTTGCACACAATAAATGCAACAACTAGATCTAGGAAAAACAAAATTATTGTATGAGACACGCATACACACACACACACACACAAGTTAGCTGATTAAGTAGCTCAACGGCTTCAAATAATGCATTCAGTTGGAGAAGTAAAATTAAATGGTTTTGTTTTCTGTACAGTATGTATATGTGTAGTAAGAAAATTGGTAAGCAAACCATGCTTCAAATTCAAACAAATAATAAAATGATGAATTATCTCAGTGTGGAGAGAAACCTTCTTGGCACCATAGTCAGAAAACCCACTTCCCAGTCCCAAACAACCTTTAAAGGGTAATCTGAGACTTAATAGCAATGGCCAATCCATACATCATGTCCAATGTCACAAAGGCACACAGTCAAAAGGTCCATTTATTATTTCATACACAGAAAACCAATCATCTCTTTTTCACTGGCTGTTCACAAGTATGTGCTCCATGCTCTCTGTGAGTGAGACATCTGACACTGATATTTTTGATGCCCCCTCATTACAATGGATGCAGGTGGAATTACATTTTTGTAATTCCACAGGATTTTTTGAAAAAAAAGAAAAAGAATTTGGAAAAACCTGACTAAAATATGTTTTCCAGAGATTAGTGTTGCCAGATTTGGCCAGTGTTCAGCCCAGTTGGGCTACTTTTTACTTACGGCTTATGATAATTTGGGCTATAGTTCAATTTTCTGTTAGCAGTGTGTACTTTGTTATTAATTAATTCTTTTACTACACAAAATGTCAGAAAATTATGAAAAAAAAACCATGACTTGTTCCCAGCGCCCAAGGTGTGTTCTTCTAATTATTTTCTTTGTCCGGACAACAATCCAACACCCAAACACATTCAATTTACAATGTTACAAAACAAAGAGAAGGAGCAGATTCTCCTCAGAAAATGTAATCAACAAGCTAATTGTTTTTTCTTTTTTACAGCATATTTATTTTTTTGACAAAAATATGTTTGGGCTTTTCATTAGTTAATTATTTAACTGCAAGCTGCTGCGATAATACCCATTTGCATCTTGCTGCTTTGCTAACGAGTCTCGGTGTAACCATGTGACTTGGCTGTTATGGTTATAGTTGCAGCAGTAAATTAAATAGCTGTGTGTTGTTTTGTTTACACAACAAATTAACTCAGCGAGTGCAGCTTCTAAGTCTTGGACCTGGGCCATCAATGTGATTAGGAGCAAGAGAGAATGTGAATGGTGGGTTGTGTGAATCTATTCTTTGTGAAGTAAGATGTATTAAGTCATTTGTGTCGTGATTTAAAGAGAAAGAATTGCAAAACTACTGACAAACCTTCGCTAGTAGCCTGTAAGTGACAAAAATGTCAGCTACTAACTAACATATCAGATTTGAGCAGGGATCCAGTACAAAGTTATAGCATTGATGCTATATAAATAAAACTGAATTAAATTCAAGAAGTAATGGATCATCATGATAAATACTGGAATAATAATAACTACTTTTTTGCGAAATTCACTAAAAGGGGATTGTTGTGTAAGCAAGAGCCTGATTGACAACCAACTGAACATGCTGCAGATGCTGTGTATTACAGAAAGGAAAATCTTGTTTAATACCACTTGATGTCCGTTGACAGAAGAATAGATTTATTCATCCTCTGGAGATCTCACAGACCACACAGCACAGGCTGTATTTTCTAAAGTGTATGTTCACTCTACCACCATGTCCATAATAAGCAGATCATTTATGGTTTTTCACACACAATTTTCCAGATTGATTTAGTAGGAAAGTTCCTTCTTGACCTTGAAAATAGATTGGTATGGGACCTTAAGATTTTTGTGATTAACATTTTTTCAGCCCAAATTCCTCTGATGAAATGCAGTTTTACACTAAAAAAGGTAGTAAGTGGACTTAAGATTACGTTACGTTACGATCACGTTATATAGTCCTTTACACAAAATTCCTTATATGTTGAGTTGAACTATTAAAAATGAACTTACAAAATGTCCTCCACTGTAGCTAATTTAATGTTAAGTTTAGATATATGCATGCTGAGGAATTATTACAATTTTAACAACATTTGACAAAAAGCAGATACACACATATATGTCATGGATCAGTTTTACACTTTGCATGTGTGAAAAGTCGTTAACATTCTCTCTGCTTACATGTCAGAGCAACATGTTCATACTCCTCTGGGGGTGTTGAAAGGCCTTCAGGGAAATATAGGAGATTGATTGACACAAATGCACCTTTAAAATAATGTGTGTGTTGAACATTGTACTATCTCTTTAAAGCTGGAACAGAAGGTGAGCAGAAGCTTCCCCGAGGCTCAATGTCCAGTATTTCCAGGCCAAGGTAGAGAGACCTAATGGTAAAGAGGGGAGAGAGAACACATGGACCTGTGGAGAGAGAGAAGGGGATGGAAGAGGGACAAAACAGGGGTGATGGGGTAAATGGAATAAATATTTTGTGGAATAGACAAGACAGGTGAGAAAAGGGAGGATGACAAAAGGCAAACAACATGTGAAGCAAATGCTAATGAACAATGGTGGATAAAGGGAGTTGAAAAATGAAAAAAATTGGAAAGAAGGCTGAGGCAAAGAGATATACATAATGGGGAGCAGGATAGGTCAAGGAGGCACTGAAGGAAAAAGAGAGCAGTGAAATGAATCAAAAAATGGCTTTGTAAGATACAAAGAAATGGGCAGAGAGGTGGAGGGAGGGTTGATAAAGGGGCGCAAGAGAGAGTGGGACAGATGAACAGAGAAAGGAGAAAAGGAGGGAGGAGGTCTGGTCTAGAAATAAACACCAACAGAAGGTGGGCATGAAGCCACCAGCAGCAGGTGAACCTCAGCAAAGAGCAGGAGAGCCTGGAGGAAATGAAAGCTAAAATCCACCTTATGTAACCTGCTGCTGAAGGTCTCATGCTGTTCAATCCATACTGCTCAACATTTACATTACACTGATGCGCCTGTCCTGACGGAACAAAATGTCTAAGCAAATGTCAGATTATGGTGTTTGTCACTCAGAATTAAAGAGTTATGACTTATTGTTTTTCAATATTCAACCGTAATACTATAAGTGAATAGGAAAAACACCTGTATTTTACGAGTATGTCAGAGGAAATTGGTAATTGGTTTCAGTGGTGCATATTGGGTCCCATTTAACAAGCATTTTATCTTCTTTCTTAATTTAGGAAAGTTGTCTTTACTGCCCTAAACTGTTAAGATAAGCAATTTAAGCTTAACTGGAAACAAGGAAATAGCCTACAGGTTAAGCAGCAGTGATAGAGATAGAGTAAATTCAGTCACAGTCAGTCAATTCCCAGAGATCCACACTGTGCACCATACAAATTCAATAAATTTAAGCCACTTTATAATATCTATTGAATGTTTACATTTTGGGTTAAGGCAATGTTTAAAAAGCACATTTTATCACGCTAACTTTCCATTAACTTCCTACTTTTTATTACATGTATGGTTTGAAAACAAAATTGCAGAACTAAACTTGCTTTAGAAAGGTACTTTGACCCAGATATCGCAACACAGAGCTCTCAGGCAAAACAAAAGGTTGAGGTATCTGTTTTTATATTAACAATGGCTGGTGTACTGACGCGAAAGTGATTCAGCAGCACAGCTGTAAACCGTTTTCCTCCCCCCGTGAGTTTGCTTCATTCACTCTGGGTGGTGTTTACATTCCATCGCAGGCCAACGTTCACGATGCACAGCACATGCTGGCCAACCAGAAAACCCAGACTCCCAAGTGTCCAACCAGAGAGGGGAACCCTTTGGATCACTGCAACAACACAGTAAGCAGTGATTATTAAACTGTCCCCCGCACTCCACTGGGACACTCTTATCATGTCGTGGTCCACCTGATTCCTGCATACTAGAAACTAAAGCTCTGTAAACCTGTGGAGAGGACATCAAAGCAGTGGACCAGTGAAGCTGTAGAGGACCTTCAGGTGTGTTTGGACCGCACAGACTTGATGAGTTTTCTGAAACTGTGACGTCCTTCATCAGTTTCTGTAAGGACAGCTGTATACCAACACGCACCAGGGTGAGTTATAACAATGACAAACCCTGGTTTACAGCCAAACTCAGACAGCTAAGGTTGGAAAAGGAGGAGGCATTTAGGAGTGGGGACAGGGCCGGGTGCAGGGCGTACAGGTTTAGCAAGGAAGTACGAGAAGCTAAACGACTGTACTCAGAGAGACTACAACACCAGTTCTCTGCAAACGACGCCACTTCTGTCTGGAGGGGGTTCAGACAGATCACAAACTACAAACCCAAAGCCCCCCACTCCATCAACAACTCTCGCTGAACTTCTTCTACTGCCGCTTTGAGAGTCAATCGCACACCATCCCACTGATGTCACCAGACTATTCAGAAGGCTGAAACCCCACCAAGCAGCTGGGACAGACTCTGTCTCACCATCCACCATGAAGCACCTCACTGAGCACATGCCATGTGCCAGCCTCTGTAGCCAAAAAACCAAGGACCACAGGACTAAATGACCACAGACCCTTTGCCCTGACCTGTGTGGTAATAAAGTCTTTTGAGTTCAAAAGTTGTTGTGTTGTCCCACATTAAATCCATTACAGACCCACTCCTGGACCCCCTGCAGTTCGCCTACAGAGACAACAGGTCTGTAGATGATGCAGTAAACATGGCCCTTCACTACATCCTCCAGTACCTGTACTCCCCAGGAACCTATGCCAGGATCCTGTTTGTGGACTTCAGTTCTGCTTTTAACACCAGCATCCCGGCCCTGCTGCAGGACAAGCTCTCACATTGCTGGATCACAGACGTCCTGACGGACAGGAAGCAGTATGTGACGCTGGGAAAACATATCTCTGATTCCAGGACTATCAGCACTGGTTCCCCACTGGTTCCCTGTATACGAACAGCTGCACCGGATGACACCTCCCTCAATGAGCTCATCACTGGTGGGGATGAGTGCGCCAACAGGTGGGAGATTGACCATCTGTTGACCTGGTGCAGCCAGAACAGTCTGGGGCTCAATGCTCTGAGTGGAGATGATCGTAGATCGTAGAAGAGCCACGCCCCACCCTCCCCCATCATCCTGCGGGACTCCCCAGTCACCACTGTGGACTCCTTCCGCTTCCTGGGCATCACCATCTCCCAGGACCTCAAATGGGAGCTGAACATCACCTCCCTCACCAGAAGGCTCAGTAGAGGATGGACTTCCTGCGGCAGCTGAAGAAGTTCAGCCTGCCAAAGTCAATGATGGTGCACTTCTACACCACCATCATTGAGTCCATCTTCACCTCCTCCATTGCCATCTGGTACGCTGCTTCCACTGCCAGGGACAAGGTCAGGCTGCAGCGTATCATTCGCTCTGCAGAGAAGGAAATTGGTTGTCACCTTCCATCTCTTCAGGACCTGCACGCCTCCAGGACTCTGAAGCGAGCAGGAAAGATTGCAGCTGACCCCTCCCAACCCGGACACAAACTGTTTCAGACTCTCCCCTTTGGCAGGAGGCTGCGGTCCATCAGGACCAAAACCTCTCGCCACAAAAACAGCTTCTTCCCGTCTGCAGCTAGCCTCATCCCACTTGGGACAATTAGTTAAGAGCAGTATCTTTTCAACAGTACATAACACAGATGATGCACATTGTTCACAACATACAAGCAGTCAGTACGTGCACATTTAAAAATCCCAAAGAACCCTACAGGGAGTTTAAAAGTTTGATCGCCTAAGGGATAATAAAAGATTCTGAGTGGCGGTTCATCTTACAACAGGCAGTGCATAACGACGCCCCCACTGACACTCCCCCCCCTTTCAAATAATGCAAATGTCTAGGCATGTCTAAATTTCACTTCAGTTCATATCATGCAGAAACCTGGCACATTGTTGTTGCACATTTGTTGTTAATTGTTAATCATTGTTGTTCTATATTTTTATGTTATCAATTTATATATTTATTTACACAATATTCTCTTTCGTTGTAATACATCTGCACAACATAAATCAGAGTAATGCACATGTAAAAATCTGCCACGTTGTTTTTTCTCTGCAAATAGTTGTATTATTTTTCTCTATTCTTTTATTATTCTTATATAACTGGCATTTGTTTATTCCTGTAATTAACTCAACCAAAAAATTCATAATTTTCTACATGTGGGAGAGAGCTAACTGAATTGATGTTGAAACAACAAAAAGAGTGGCAGAGCAACAAAGCTTTTAACATCATCTCATGTCATTGTTTTGTCTAAACAGCTCAACAGCTGACTGAAAGAAAATGTCCTCAAACAAACTGGTAACATCTTCGGTAATTTGGTATTTGCTAAATTGGTAGTACACAATGAAATGGCAAGAACCTACGTTTAGCAAAATGATGATAATTTCACAATTTATGTTTACATCACTTTCTGTGTGACGGCCCTGGATTAAATCATATTCAACAATGCAGATGACCAGGAATCACAGTATTCTAACAAAAAAAAAAGAGTATTTTTAACATTTCAGCATGCTGACTTGAAGCATGTAAAATTTACCATGTTATCATGCTAATCAAAGGACTTTATCATACAGTTAGCATAGCCTGGTTCCAGAGTGATAAATCACTACCCACATCTCCAACTTGTTCAACAATTCAAATTACACCAAACGGCTGCTTTCCCTGAGGAAACAATCAAGATTAACTGGTCCTTGCAATCACTAGCTTCTGTGTCTAAGTTGGCGTAACAGATCACTTGCTACTGATTGGTTAGGGCAAGATTAAACCTGTCCCCTCCTAAAGAGAAATCAAACATGAACAAAATGAAAGAAGAAGGGGAAAAAAGGGACTTTAGTCTGATCAATTAGCATGATTATATGCTAATATTTAGTTTAACGTGCACATTAGCACTGATCTCAGAACACCCGAGTCTGACAAGAATATGGTCATTAGTTTCAGAAATATACATGTATTCTACCAAATGTCATCAGCATTTATCCAATACGTATCAAGATATTTCACTCTAACAATCTGACAGATTGACAGAGCCATCCCTAAGGCTAAAAAATATTTTTTCAAGATGGTTGCATAAATCAGAGGAGAGTGTACTCGGTGTGAATGCAGGGTCAGCTCTGAGTTCATCGGTTCAGTTACGTCCTCTCATGTTCCCCCTTGTCATATCCAGATAGACAGATGGTAAAAGGAGAACTGTTGCTACGTCAACCAAACCATTTTGTAGGTGCAGTAATGGACTGATGCTGCAAGGCGAGGTGTCGGGAAATTTGGGGTCAGGAGAAAGGCAGGGGCTAGGGGAGAACATACTGTAAGGAAACAGCCTTTTCCAAAAAAGAACATATGGATCCAAGCCAAAACTCTTAGAAATATTTTTCTCTTGAAATGAAGAGACTGCTGATTTACAATAATATAATATTACATGGCACTGACAGAATTTTATCGTCTTGTCAGTCACATCACATTTGTGCACGTTTCGTTCAGAACTTAAGCTGATGTTAACAGTTTTGGTGCCAAGTGATGCACAGATTTCTACACAGTTTCCTGTGTGACAATTCAAGTATAAATTCTCATAAGATACAGATTGATGAATATTAGAATGACGTCAACATGAATTGCTCCCAACAAAGTAATATTGGGATAGTCAGAATAATACTCATAGTCATAATAAAAAGCATGCAACTGACTAATTTGAGCAGGTACATTTAAAATATACATTGCATTTATTTAAAACCCTCCAAAAACACCTCAACATAGCAGTGAATAAATTCTCTTTACTGTCTCTGATATTTTTCTACCCTCATCCACTCCCTAAAGGTAGAGAAGTAATTACCCCCTTTGGGGTCGGTTTGATTTACAGTGTTTGCCCCCAGCTCACTTAATGCCTGTGCTGGCTGGATGATAAGGATCTTAAAGGCAGCTGAAGTCTTCTTGTTCTACCAACATGAAAATCTCTGAAAGGCAGAATCACCATCCATAGATGGAAAGTTTGAATTTTGCTGTTGATGTTGTCTCACTATCAAGACCAACTCGTCTTCTCCACAAACTTTTGAATTAAGAAAAAGAGAAAGCACTCAATAATGTTTCTGACAAAAATAGAGTTTAAGTTAAAGTTTAGTGATTTCTTAATGTTAGTTTTAGTTGTCTCATTGTTATGTCTTCTAAGCATTTTGAGGTGATCATTGTTGTATAGTTGTATAGTAGGGCTGCAAGGAACGATTATTTTATTTGTCGATTAATCTGTTGATTATCTCCTCGATTCATCAATTAGTTGTTTAGTTTATAAAATGTCAGAAAATGGTGGAAAATGTTGATTAGTGTTTCCCAAAGCTCAACTTGTCCTCAAATTACTTGTTTTGTCAAAACCCAAAGATATTCAGTTCACTGTCAGAGGAGGAAAGAAAATATTCACATTTACGAAGCTGAAATTAGACAATTTGTTCTTTAAAAAATGACTCAAACTGATCGATTATCAGAATAGTTGCAGATTATTTTAATTGCTCACAAATAATTGATTAATCATTGCAGCTGTAGTGGATAGTTACAAATGCGTGTGTTACAAATGTTTTAATAGTAAACTGTATATAGATTTATCTAACCTGCTATAACGTATGTTTGTGGGGGTTGGTGTGTTTGTGGGGTGGCGATGGAACAGTGGCTGAGACACTTGTCCATAGTGTGAAAGATGTGGGTTCAATTCCCACTGCAACACATCCACCAATGTGTCTCTCAGCAAGACACTTAACCTCTAGTTGCTCGAGAGGCATGCCACCTCTCACATATATTGCAATTATGAGTGGCTTTGGATTAAAGAGTCAGCTAAATCGGGGTGGTGATAAGATGCTTGCCTTTGGTGTGGGAGACCTGGGTTCAATTCCCACTGTGAGACAGCCACTATTGTGTCCCTCAGCAAGATACCCCTAGTTGTTCAAGAGGCGTGCGACCTGACATGTACTGGTGCTGGTCATATAATTAGAATATCATCAAAAAGTTGATTCATTTCAATAAGTACATTCAAAAAGTGAAACTTGTATAATGTATTCATTTATTCCACACAGAATGATATATTTCAAGTGTTCATTCCCTTTAATTTTGATGATTATAACTGACAACTAATGAAAACCCCAAAATCAGTATCTCAGAAAATTAGAATATTGTGAAAAGGTTCAATATTGAAGACACCTGGTGCCACACTCTAATCAGCTAATGAACTCAAAACACCTGAAGGCCTTTAAATGGTCTCTCAGTCTAGTTCTGTAGGGTACACAATCATGGGGAAGACCGCTGACTTGACAGGTGTCCAAAAGACGACCATTGACACCTTGCACAAGGAAGGCAAGACACAAAAGGTCATTGCTAACGGAGGCTGATGGTTCACAGAGCTCTGTGTCCAAGCACATTAATAGAGAGGTGAAGTGTACAAGCAATAGGGACAACCGCACCCTGGAGAGGATTGTGAAACAAAACACATTCAAAAATGTAGGGGAGATTCACAAAGAGTGGACTGCAGCTGGAGTCAGTGCTTCAAGAACCACCACGCACAGACGTATGCAAGACATGGGTTTCAGCTGTCGCATTCCTTGTGTCAAGCCACTCTTGAACAAGACACAGCGTCAGAAGCGTCTCGCCTGGGCTAAAGACAAAAAGGACTGGACTGCTGCTGAATAGTCCAAAGTTATGTTCTCTGATGAAAGTCAATTTTGCATTTCCTTTGGAAATCAAGGTCCCAGAGTCTGGAGGAAGAGAGGAGAGGCACAGAATCCACGTTGCTTGAAGTCCAGTGTAGAGTTTCCACAGTCAGTGATGGTTTGGGGTGCCCTGTCATCTGCTGGTGTTGGTCCACTGTGTTTTCTGAGGTCCAAGGTCAACGCAGCCGTCTACCAGGAAGTTTTAGAGCACTTCATGCTTCCTGCTGCTGACCAACTTT
>NC_060168.1:30653694-30661962 GCF_021292245.1 Micropterus dolomieu | reverse complement strand
TTCAAGAACCACCACGCACAGACGTATGCAAGACATGGGTTTCAGCTGTCGCATTCCTTGTGTCAAGCCACTCTTGAACAAGACACAGCGTCAGAAGCGTCTCGCCTGGGCTAAAGACAAAAAGGACTGGACTGCTGCTGAATAGTCCAAAGTTATGTTCTCTGATGAAAGTCAATTTTGCATTTCCTTTGGAAATCAAGGTCCCAGAGTCTGGAGGAAGAGAGGAGAGGCACAGAATCCACGTTGCTTGAAGTCCAGTGTAGAGTTTCCACAGTCAGTGATGGTTTGGGGTGCCCTGTCATCTGCTGGTGTTGGTCCACTGTGTTTTCTGAGGTCCAAGGTCAACGCAGCCGTCTACCAGGAAGTTTTAGAGCACTTCATGCTTCCTGCTGCTGACCAACTTTTTTTCCAACAGGACTTGGCACCTGCACACAGTGCCAAAGCTACCAGTATCTGGTTTAAGGACCATGGTATCCCTGTTCTTAATTGGCCAGCAAACTGGCCTGACCTTAACCCTTTAGAAAATCTATGGGGTATTGTGAAGAGGAAGATGTGATACGCCAGACCCAACAATGCAGAAGAGCTGAAGGCCACTATCAGAGCAACCTGGGCTCTCATAACACCTGAGCAGTGCCACAGACTGATCGACTCCATGCCACGCCGCATTGCTGCAGTAATTCAGGCAAAAGGAGCCCCAACTAAGTATTGAGTGCTGTACATGCTCATACTTTTCATGTTCATACTTTTCAGTTGGCCAACATTTCCAAAAATCCTTTTTTTGTATTGGTCTTAAGTAACATTCTAATTTTCGGAGATACTGAATTTGGGATTTTCACTAGATGTCAGTTTTGATCATCACAATTAAATGAAATAAACATTTGAAATATATCAGTCTGTGTGTAATGACTAAATATAATATCCAAGTTTCACTTTTTGAATGGAATTACTGAAATAAATCAACTTTTTGATGATATTCTAATTATATGACCAGCACCTGTATAGCAATTGTAAGTCTGTTTGGATAAAAGCTTCAGGTAAATTAATCTTTGTCATTGTATGTTTCCCCAAGACCACTGTGGTATCTGCATTCATTCGCATTACATCAAATCCATTTGGTAGATGATGTTTTATTGACTTAAACCTGTTCTGCTGTCACCATATTCTCTGTTTCTGGTAAATTCCTTGCACTTATTGGCACCGTTCCTCAACAGAGTATCTCTATGTGGGTCCATCCTTCTAGTCTTTCAATCATCTTTTAATCTATCTGAAACTTAAAATACTTATGAGTCATGAAAAAAAGAAAGGGTGAGTGTAAATGGAGGACAGACAGAGGCATGCTGGGACAGGTTGCAAGCTGATTCCTCACAAATGTGTCACTGTTCTGGTGACAGTAGGGGAAAGGTTATAGACTGAGAAGAGAGGAAACAAGAATTAATTCATTCACCTCTGCAAATAAGTAATAAATATATATGTGCACATACACTACCAGTACATGGACGCATGCACGCGCACACACACTTTATTTTTTATCTTTTCCGCGTTTCTCATTTGGTCATTTTCTGGAAAAAGCTGCATTTAGACTCTCTGAGACTGTTAAACATGTCACTGTGATCTACAGCTGCAATCATCTGCAAACAGAATGGATGTAGCAGCACTGTCAACCAGAACCAAAATCATAAATATTTACACATCATCATCTGGGGGATTTAGGTTTCCATGTACATGCACGGGGAAATATGATGTCAATGAAGAAAGGTTACAAATGTTTACTGTGATGTAGCTAGGTAAAAGATGTCAGCAATTACCAAATTACATGCCAAATGTCTGACATGATGTGTTAATAGGCTTTACTTTTGGGGTTATATCACAGCTTGCGTTGCAAAGAAAATGAAATTAAGCTCATGGCCTAATTACTTAAAGTGATTAAACCGTTTTTTCTTTTTTCAGAGGAGCCAAAGAAAGACAGACATCAGATGCAGACAGATGACTGGAAGCTAACAGGGCTGTACAGCGTGAGTGTTTCACTCACATAGGCCCCTAAAAGTAGATACGTGTGAACTGGAAAAATGATTTACGAGCACAGTGTGCGAGTAAAGACAATTTACCTTCCCCCTCCCCATCCACGCTGTTGATCTTTCAAAACATAGTTGGACTGGCCATCTGGAGCATCAGGAGAAATCCCAGTTGGCCAGTCGCTCTGGGGGCCGCTTGAGGAGCCCGTTACTCAAAAACAGAGATGCATCAACTAGGTCTATATTTATGCAACTGGTCATTGTGCTAATGACATCTTTCTCAGATGACACATCACTGCCACAAGACCCCTGTTTAGAGTTCGTAAGATGAACAGGTATATTTTCTGACAAGAATATAAGTGGTGCCTGCTGATGAAGCACAAGTCACTGGGACCAAGTGATTGATTGGACTAGGAGGTTGCAATGGTGTGGTGTATTTGGGAAAGCTCCTTTGAAAGTACAGTGAGCTAAACTACCAGTTACTCTACATTAAATGAAGATCCACTACACTGGAGCTACCCTTCAGAGAAATGTAGCAAGCTAAGATACAGCAATACGGCAAAAGTAGTTTGTTACATCAAAGCTTTTTACTGTTATTATACAAGACAACGTTTACATATACAGGTGAAACTCGAAAAATTAGCATATCGTGCAAAAGTTCATTTATTTCAGTAATTCAACTGAAAAGGTGAAACTAATATATTATATAGTCTCATTACATGCAAAGTGAGATATTTTAAGCCTTTATTTGATATAATTTCGATGATTATTGCGTACAGCTTATAAAAACCCCAAATTCAAAATCTCAGAAAATTAGAATATTACATGAAATCAATTTAAAGAAAGCATTTTAAATACAGAAATGTCAGCCCTCTGAAATGTATAATCATGCATATGTACTCAGTACTTGGTTTGGGCCCCTTTTGCATGAATTACTGCCTCACTGTGGTGTGGCATGGATGCTATCAGCCTGTGGCACTGCTGAGGTGTTATGGAAGACCAGGATGCTTCAGTAGCGGCCTTCAGCTCTTCTGCATTGTTCGGTCTCATGTCTTTCATCTTTCTCTTGGTAATGCCCTATAGATTCTCTATGGGGTTCAGGTCAGGCCAGTTTGCTGGCCAATCAAGCACAGTAATCCCGTGGTCATTGAACCAGGTTTTGGTACTTTTGGCAGTGCGGGCAGGTGCCAAGTCAGTATCTCCATAAAGCTCGTCTGCTGAAGGAAGCATAAAGTGCTCTAAAATGTCCTGGTAGACGGCTGCGTTGACTCTGGACTTAATAAAGTACAGTGGACCAACACCAGCAGATGACATGGCTCCCCAAACCAACACAGACTGTGGAAACTTCACACTGGACTTCAAGCATCTTGGATTGTGTGCCTCTCCGTTCTTCCTCCAGACTCTGGGACCTTGGTTTCCAAATGAGATGCAAAATTTGCTCTCATCAGAAAAGAGGACTTTGGACCACTGAGAAACAGACCGGTTCTTTTTTTCTTTAGCCCAGGTAAGACGCTTTTCCCTTACACTTAACTTTCTATTAATGTGCCTTGATACAGCACTTTGAGAACATCCAACTTCTTTTGCAATTACCTTTTGAGGCTTTCCTCCTTGTGGAGGGTGTCAGTGATGGTTTTCTGCACAACTGTCAGGTCAGCAGTCTTCCCCATGATTGTGAATTCCACTGAACCAGACTGACAGACCAATTAAAGGCTCAGGAACCCTTTGCAGGTGGATTAATTAGCTGATTAGAGTGTGACACTTTGAATATTCTAATTTTCTGAGATTTTGAATTTGGTGTTTTCATAAGCTGTACGCCATAATCATCGAAATTATATCAAATAAAGGCTTGAAATATCTAACTTTGCATGTAATGAGTCTATATAATATATTAGTTTCACCTTTTAAGTTGAATTACTGAAATAAATGAACTTTTGCACGATATGCTAATTTTTCGAGTTTCACCTGTATGTCAGAGGTTGCACGCCTCTGGAGCAACGAGGGGTTAAGTGTCTTGCAAAGGGGCCCACTTGTTGATTGGGTCTCAGTGGGGATTGAACCCAGGTCTCACACACCAAAGGCATGTGTCTTATCAATTGCGTCACCACCACCCCAGGTCAGCGATTTAAAAAGTAGTATTTTTATTAGGTCCACTATATACAAGTAGCTGTAGTATATCTGCACACATTTCAAGCAAAGCATTTTGACTAAATAGCATACTTTGGTCTGTAGATTCTGCAGGTCAATGTTAAGCCTCCCATCTCTTCCCTCCTGTATGTATGTATTTTAGTTTGCAACTAGTCGTGTGTGTGTGTGTGTGTGTGTGTGTGTGTGTGTGTGTGTGTGTGTGTGTGTGTGTGTGTGTCTTCTCTGCTGTCAGTTTCAGACAAAGACGCTCTTTCAGGTGTTATCATGTCCTCGCCACGGCCTTGTGCTC
Source organism: Micropterus dolomieu (assembly GCF_021292245.1). NCBI lineage: Eukaryota > Metazoa > Chordata > Actinopteri > Centrarchiformes > Centrarchidae > Micropterus > Micropterus dolomieu. Next base: position 30,657,516 of record NC_060168.1, on the reverse strand, counting down.
TTCCACAAGACAAGAAATACTGTTGTTGGGTTTTTTTTTGTACTTATCACCAACCCACACTTCAGCCACTGTTTAATTTCTAGCTGCAGATGCAAAATGTTCTCTGGTTGATACATTGGTATGCAAAGTTTGTAAATTCTGTCTCACTCTTAAGGGCTAATGTTTGAAGGCTGACAACATATTTAATTAAAATGACTGATACCTAGTTTATTTTCTAATGTAGTTTACGGCTTACTTCCCATGACTGATCATTTTCAGGACAGGAATACTCTTTTCAGGGTAGAAAAAAAGCCTCTGAAACAGGATTTAGATCATTATAGAACACCACAACATTTTGTTATATACAAATTTTATACAAATATACAATTTTGCACCTAATGGACAAGCTTAAATCATCGTATATTTAACGAAAGAGCCTCCCTGCAGGAGGAAGAGCCTTACTGTTGGGCATAACACAGCTTTTTTGTTAAACAAACTCATTTTAATCTTGCAGATTAAAGATTCTCAGTAAGTTGTTAGCATTATCGAACTGATTTTTGCTTTGCAAGCGTTAACATGTGATCAAGGCATCTACATTTAGGCTGTTGACAGTGATGACTGAGGCTGCTAGGAAAAAAAACTCTGTAGAACAGCTTTAAAGCTTTAAGGCCAAACTGACAGTCTTGAACAAAAGCATTGTTGCTCCAGAACAACAGACAAGATAGCAGAGCTTTCCACATTTCCCTTCATGATAAGAATGTAGCGGAGCAAAATAAAAAACAGTGCATGTTTTTTTGATCTTCTCCACTATGATTTTATTGTCACAATGCAGACAACATTAACTGCATTTTCAGTTTAAATAGTTCAAACACAACAAACACCACTATTCTTCTTCCTTTCTTTCGTAAAACTGCTTTTTTCCCCTTTGTGTGTGAAGTCAATCATAACATTCACACAGCTTGATGTATTTTCAGCAACTTTTCCACCAGGTTTCTCAGACACATATCTGTGCTTAAAAATGAAATGAATGGAAAGACAGTATTACGCTGATGGCAGGGAGACAGAGAATCAGAGACATACAGGAGAGAGAGAGAGACAGATGGACAGAGAGACAATGTGTTGTGTGTATTAGTGGAGCATAACGGTGTCTGAACCAGCATATCTGTTGGGAATTTGCTCCCGTTTCCTGGGACCTGCTGGGTTTCCACACACACACACACACACACACACACACACATTCAGGACTTTTGGGCAGTATTGTACCTCCTGCTTTAGCACCATCTGCCTCCTTGATATATGAGAATACCAACACCCTCTCTCTCTCTCTCACACACACACACACCAGTTCTTATGTGAACCATTATTAACCCCGTTAATCCCTTTATTCTTCACTTAAAGAGGACGCCATAATTTCAAAAGGGTCTTAGTGATGTTTCTGGTTGGTAATTTCTGAAAGAAGACGTTGTCACATCCAAATATTTCCATCAGTTCCAGTTGAGTTCAATAGCAGAAAACGTTTCACAGATCTGAACAGAACAGAACAACCTCTATTCTCTTCTGGGTTCTGCGACAGTATTCTTGGCCTGCTTATTGTTTTGTCAGTGTTTCCCCTATATTCATTCATCAATTATGACCTCCACTACTAAAATTTCACACGATCATTTATGTCAATGTGCTACTAATGATTTTCACTCGCACACTTTGTGAGCATGTTAACACTCAACTCTTGGCTACCTTCATCTCCTCGTTCTTCAAAGGACATCTACGTGACAGGTGCGGTCACAAGAGCAGCGTAACTCCTTAGGTGCGTAACAAGTGTTTGTCCGAAAGTGACATTGAAAGTGAAATTCTGGCAGTTAATGTACGGTGCCGGTTAAAGTGTGTCATTGAATAAATTCTACAGCTTCTCAAGACCAAGAAAAGTCTGTCTGTTGTTTCCCCAACTGCTGGAAAAGTAAAGCTGCTTTGCGCTAGCTGCAGTCTGGAAGATGAGCATGACCGTAGACTGTCTCTCAGACTTAATAAAGATTGTCGTGTGCAATAGTTTCTCTCTGCTGGTCTCTGACTGCCCTACAAGAGCACCAAAAAAGAAATTTCAAGGTCAAGCAACCTGTTTTCTTGTGTTACGCTTCAGTGTTTGTGGCCATGAAACAAGGGCCCATGCAGGTGAGACCATTTTCTTGAGGTATATTTCTCCATTCCCAGGAGAAGAAAAAAAGAAGTACGAGGAAGCCAACTCTGACAGTATATAAAACTGTGCAATATTGCTCTCGCGGATTGAGACAATACCCTGGAAGAATTATGCGTCACTTTACTACTTGGAAGAAGAGCTGCCTGCATCCTTCATGGAAGAGAACAGAGTTTGCTTGTTTTGTTTCTGGCAACTCTTCAAATATTTTGAAGCTTTACTTTACAGTTGAATGAGAAATCACTTTACTGCCACAATCTCTTTATCGTTACCATATCATTTAACAACTGTTCCTTTCTCTTTCCAAGTCTCGCTGATGCGCGCACACACACACACGGCATCAAGTGGCTAGAGGATGATCAAGGGATTTAGCTGGATTTACACACACACGCATACAAACACAACACTTTTTGACAGCTTTGTCTTTTTTTAATGAGGATACTGGGTCATATTTCTAACATCGAAGCTTAGGAAATGGGGTCTTCCATGCAAATTAGCCTTTTAGGAGACTCCTGAACTCTCTCCGCAAACCTCTTTCTCTTAAGTTCACTGCAGATGAATGGCTAGTATTTCCCCAATGAGACTTTTCCCCCTCTTCTCAAAAGCACATCAAGGAGCAGAAAACCCAACCTACAGTGCAGAAATGCTTGAATTAAAGACAGAACATTAAAACAACTATTTTTATGTCGTTATACACTGAATACCGTCACTGTAGTGAACTAAACGAGCAGTTTGAAGACATTGAGCTCTTCTGTATTTTCTGCATTTTATAGATGAAATAAAAATAGAAATAACTGACAGGTAAATCAACAATGAAAACACATGTTAGTTCCAGCCCTATATAAATATTTAGCTCAAATTTACTGTTCAATATATTAGAAATAAAGATAATTAACTCTGTTCATTGTTTTTTTGATCTATATGTTAGTTAAAACATTTTGAACTCTCTCTGACTCACAAGACTTTGCTGCTTTTTTAAGGTTCAGTTATGCTGGAGGTCATTTTTCTTTGTTGGAGATGTTAGAATACCTCTCATGTGGTATGATTGTTAGGTGAATATTGGAGAACGACTCTTGAAAACATCAGGAAATCCAGGATAACCACATTAAAGTGTAACGACGATGACCTGTTTCCTTTGAAGTTATTTATCTTTAATCTAAATTACTATGGCAATATGAATAGCCATTATTTTCTCAACAAAAGGCACTACAGTAAGCATATCCTTTACAAAAAACACATCATGTTTTATCTTTTTACAGTATCATCATTTTTGTTATATGGCTATATTTTTTGGGGAATATTGACTTATGTAATTTTAAATATCACTTTTTGAAACTCAGTCTTTGGCAGGTATTTGGATTTCATAGCTACAGACATCTGCTTGTCTACCATGATATTAATTTACGTCATTATATTCACTAATAAATTACATTCAATTAAATCTCTATACCCCGTGACCCCACTGCGACCCTGTTCGCATGATAAGCGGTTGAGGATGATGGATAAATTTCTTTAAATATCCTTCTATAAAATGGAAGAACGCAATTATGTAAATGAGTCACAAGTACACAGAAGTTCTAATAAACACATATATATATATATATATATACACACACACACACACACACACACACACACACACACACACACACACT